>NC_052505.1:23910518-24210518 GCF_014356525.2 Nilaparvata lugens
AATTATTTAAAATATTGAGCTCATTACAATATTCTTCTGCATCTAATCATGATAACGGGCTTTTTATGAAATATAAAGTGATGTTATATTATCAAAAAAATTATATTTGATTTTTTTTTAAATCAATCATTCGAAAACAGTATTAAATATAATGTGCAAACGTTTAAACAGAAGGTTTAAGGCTGTGCAAAGGCATATTATTAAAAAAATAAACTTTCTACTCGTGATATTTTTCAAACCTTTTCGATTTGTATATCATCAAGCTATCAAAATGAAAATATCAATTTTTGAAAAAGTTATTCAATTTACCAAAAATAACTCAACTAAAAGTTATTTTTTGTTATTTTTAGTAAATTGGATAACTATCTTAAAAATTGATATTTTCAGAAAATGTTTGTCTTACTAGATCAACAATACTATGAAGAACCTATCCTCTAAATCGCATGGATTTATCTCTTACCGAATTTGAAATGTTGTGTCCCAAAAATTTAAACTTTAGGCGCTCATATCTCAAAAAGTGATGATCGGAAAAAATGTTTTCCTGAGAAAACTTTTTCATTTTGATATATATATATTTTTTTATTTCATTTTTCTTAATGATATACAAATCGAAAAACTTTGAAAAATATCACGAGTAGAAAGTTTATTTTTAGCCTTAAATATTAGAAATCCAAGGTATTTTATAGGCCTACTTATATGTTAAATAAATTGATGAAGAATTGAAATTTACATGAAATATTGTATAAAAAATTTTCAACTAAAATGTACTCTTTTACATTGCTAACAAAGAAGAAATATTATAATTGCATTATAATATGCAATGACTATTTCAAATTGATTTTCTGTAAACTTCAACATACGTTTTTCCTTATACAGTTCCTCATTACAAAACACATTCTATAGTGTGCAGTATTATTCATGGACCAAAGTCTTGAATTCTTACGGCTGAAGAATTTAATCATCCCTTATTTGATTGAAATATTTATAGACACCGATAAATGCCTTTCTTTGTCGGTTATATTCTCGCTTATCAATTTCCTTTATTACGCATGACTGCTTAGTCAATGCATTAGTCATAGTTCATTCTGTAATATGTTTGACTATCAGCTAGATAAAATTTAAGCTTTTGTTAGCTCAAATACTGCAACTCAATTGACGATACTACAAACTATTTGATATGAATTATTGTTTTAAACGATTTTATTTTTTGCATTACAACGATGTACGTAGCCTATAGCTCTCGAATTGCGAAAATCAAAATTGATGACGCTTTCAGATCGACATTTTGTCATAAAATTATTTTCATATCAATATTATATTTGTCCATAAATTTCCTGTGGAATGTGTTTTATCAATTGAAATATTTTTCATCGATTTTTGTTTTAGTTATTTGATATTTTTAATCTCAATGATAAAAACATTATTCTGTTGACATTTCTTGAATTCTATAAAGTCGTCATTCTTGTGTAATTGTCGATATTTATCTCAATCATGCAATGGAATATTCATTTCTGACTGTAGTAATAAAGTTCTGTTTATGTTTTCGTGAATATTCAAATAACTATTTGTAAAAATTATTATTACTTTCCTTGCCCTATTACCATAGGTAAGGAAAGTATTGCTTTCCAAAAAAAATTAAGGTACCCTGATTTCAAGTTTTCTATACGTTTCAAGTCCCCCTGAGTCCAAAAACATGATTTTTGGGTGTTGGTCTGTGTGTGTGTATGTGTGTGTGTGTGTGTATGTGTGTATGTCTGTGAACACGATAACTCCATTCCTAATCAACCGATTAACTTGAAATTTTAAACTTAAGGTCCTTATACCATGAGGATCCGACAATAAGAAATTGAATAAAATTCAATTCAAGATGGCGGAAAAAATGGCGGATAATTACTAAAAAACCATGTTTTTCAGGTTTTTCTCGAAAACGGCTCTAACGATTTTCTTCAAATTCATACCATGGATAGCTATTTATAAGCCCTATCAACTGGCATGAGTCTTATTTCTGGAAAAATTTCAGGAGCTCTGTAATATTCTTGAGAAAAATGGCGGATAATGACGAAAAAACCATGTTTTTCACGGTTTTCTCGAAAACGGCTCTAACGATTTTATTCAAATTCATATCATGGATAGCTATTTATAAGCCCTATCAACTGGCATGAGTCTCATTTCTGGGAAAATTTCAGGTGCTCTGTAATATTCTTGAGAAAAATGGCGGATAATGACGAAAAAACCATGTTTTTCACGGTTTTCTCGAAAACGGCTGTAACGATTTTCTTCAAATTTATATCATAGATAGAGCTATCTATAAGCTCCATCAACTGGCATGAGTCTCATTTCTGGGAAAATTTCAGGAGCTCCGTAATATTATTGAGAAAAATGGCGGATAATGACTAAAAACCATGTTTTTCACGATTTTCTCAAAAACGGCTCTAACGATTTTTTCTAAATTCATGCCATGGATAGCTATTTATAAGCCCTATCAACTGGCATGAGTCTCATTTCTGGGAAAATTTCAGAAGCTCTGTAATATTCTTGAGAAAAATGGCGGATAATGACGAAAAAACCATGTTTTTCACGGTTTTCTCGAAAACGGCTGTAACGATTTTCTTCAAATCTATATCATAGATAGCTATCTATAAGCCCTATCAACTGGCATGAGTCTCATTTCTGGGAAAATTTCAGGAGCTCCGTAATATTATTGAGAAAAATGTCGGATAACGACTAAAAACCATGTTTTTCACGATTTTCTCAAAAACGGCTCTAACGATTTATTTCAAATTCATACCCTGTATAGTTATTCATCAGATCTATCAACTGGCATGAGTCTTTTTC
Organism: Nilaparvata lugens; assembly: GCF_014356525.2. Lineage (NCBI taxonomy): Eukaryota > Metazoa > Arthropoda > Insecta > Hemiptera > Delphacidae > Nilaparvata > Nilaparvata lugens. The sequence continues at coordinate 23,913,354 of NC_052505.1, forward strand.
CTGGGAAACTAATGGGGGGTCCACCCTATCCTTGAGAAATGGACTTTGTAACCTCCATCTCGTGCATGAGGTAGGTAGGTAGGTAGAGCAGTTTATAAAAAGTACACAGTCATAGTCAAGATATTTCATCTGTAGAACAGCTGTTTTGACGACTTTAAAAAAAAATCATCTAATTTCACAATTTACACGAAGGAAAAAGTACTCTGAAAACAATAATTATATATACACACATACATAGTCTGATCGTAGTTGCAAATAATATGTTGCCGCCAATAATTGTCATGATGTGACCCTATTTTATTCCCCCCCCCCCCTAAATTATTGTGACCCCTAAATTATTCTCGTTTGAGAATGAGGCTTACAGTTCAATGAGCAAGGAAAGTTGTGTGAGTGTACCACACCAGATTTTTTAAAAATTTGCAAACCCCCTTCTGTTTATTCTGTAACCCGTCCTCAGCTGTTCGTCCTCACATTCCGTGGCCGACAGCTGATTGCTCTCACTCACTTCATGCATGTCTCAACATGCATTCCAACCGCCACAACTGCTTCTTCACACGGCGTGGTTCTTTTCAATAGCAACCCTTGTTTGTGAGAGTATCAAACCCTAGTATCCTGACAAGAAATTCCAAGGTTTCACTATAATTGATCCAATTAGGGCCGTTTGCTCAGTAAAAGCTTAAACTGAATTCAATCAGCTTGTGGCTTGGACTCAAAATGATCCACATTATAACGAACGTGACTTGATATGGATTTAATCCAGTTTAAAATTAAATTTAGTTTAAACTGAGACTGTGCAAACGGCACATCTCACCACTGCTCATCCACTAAGCAATTTAGTCAATTCAATTTATTTTTTCCTTCTGAATACAATTTAAAGCAGAAAAGCACTTCACTCACATGGGCTACTTTCTAACAAATTAATAAAAACAATATAAAAAATCTTGTAGTACCCTTTATTTATTTTTTTAATTTTTTTTTTAATAAAGAGTACTACAAATTTTTATATTGTTTTTATTAATTTTAAGCAGTTACATAGAATCTTTAGCAATAAATATATACAATTCAAGAATCAATACAATATACTTAATAAAATCAAAATACAGTATAAAACTATACTAAACAATAAAACTCTTAAACTATCACAATTTCATTCTTGCAATCAGCTAGATAAGAGCTTACATAGGCAACAAAGGCCTGTGCGTAAGCTCGAGTTATCATAACAAAATGCGTTACATCTATACAATTATAAAGAGAGATCTCAATTTTTCATTAGAAATCTATACTACATTTAAATAATTTTTAGGGATGAATCTATAATTCTTATGTATTAAGAAAGGATTTAAAAAAAAGTAGAATACTAAATTATAAACAATTTATATTTATAAATAATTTATGATGAAAATGGATTAATGAAAACCAAGGAATAGCAAGGAAGGCTTCAATTTAAATAACAAATACAAATCAGGAAAACAGAACAGACTAGCATGACAGAGCAGAAAAAAAACAAAAATAAATTTTCTCTCTGGAAGCGCCCAAATTGAATGAGACACGCACACCCCCATTAACGATGAGTGAGTGAATATATATTAATAATATGAATTAATTAATGAAAATGAATACTTGAAATTTTCCAAATTACTAATTTATTGAAATAAAATTGTCTTTTAAAACTAATTCATGAAAATATTGAGAAACTAGTCCTGGATGTTACACTTTCATGAAACTCTAGTTTACCAGAGACTGATAATGGTATAAGAACCGGATCCAGTTTTTATCATTCTTGATTATAACAATGACAAGTATATTTAGTCAATTCCAACTTATTCATGGTTTTCAAATTTGCAAAGTTTTTCATATGTCAACAGCTATTACGTTGGGTTCACCCTGGTCTACAAGTCTACTCTCAACTATCGCATTATTCTAGTTTTTTCACACAAATCGCTTGATAAATTTTGTTATCCACAGAAGTAACAGCTTATGTTTTCTCATCCAGTCTTTTCTTGTCGGAAAGATTGTAATCGAACAATAATCCTGCTTCTGAATTGTTGTGTGTGAGATTATTCATTGAACAAGTGTTCATGCAGTGGAATAATCTGAAGGTCGTCTTAGTCATCACTATGAACTCGTTCAAGCCGTGCATGTTTTCAATTTCTATTGATGACATGTTATTACAGTTTCAACGTTGAATAGCGTATAATTGTTGCTAACAGCTACCTTCGAACCTATGTGACTTTTGGTACATTGTGATCATGCTTGGCTTGGCGCTGAACATAAATTTGATAACTGCTATGAGAATATGAATATTAATAGTGCAACATTAAGCTGTTGTCAACGGTTCTATCTTGGAATTATTATTGATCGAAATATTTTAATTTCATTTCATTTCAGTAACATAAAATTAATAACACAATCGATGCAGTCTGATACCGTACAAAAATGAAGAACAAATTATGTTCAGTCTAGACATACAAGTGTCAATATTCATAGTGGAACATTAGATAAGCTGTTCTATTTTGCAATTATTATTGATCGAAATATTTCAATTTCATTTCATTTCAGTAACATAAAATTGATAACACAATCGATGCAGTACAAAAATGAAAATGAAGAAATTATGTTCAGTCTAGACATACTAGTGTCATTTAATTTGAAGCATCGGTATTCATACAGTAATTCAATTGTTGTTTTCATTTTAGTTACAGTAGAATTTAGTTCGTTAATTTCGTGATACAAATAATCTCTTGCTTCAAGTTTGAATTCAAGTTCAAATATTTGAGATTTAAGGGAAATTATCTCTATGTCCTTATCTCTCACTTCCTCGAATCCTAGGAAATCACTGTCAAGCTCATTTGAAGATAGACTAGTGGAAAGCAGCATATCACCAGCCGTATCAACGTCACTATTCATATTATTGGTAGTAAACTAATAGTTATAAGGGTTTTACTGCTGATTAATGTCTTTTCAAATGACTTTATTTTTATAATAATTAATAAATAATTATAATATTATAGTACCGCTTAGTCAAGCTTGCAGAGATATGTCAGTGTCAGTTGAGTATCTAGAAAAATATAAACTGTTGCAAAGTCATTCTAGAACTGTCAAAAACAGCTGTTTCGTAGCTAACGGGTTACGATAACTCGGTTTCCCGCTCAAAAATCTTTTTTAGGTTACCGGCTTCTGAAGCTAAACTTTAATGTCAAAGTGAACACGTCAGTTATCGATAAGAATCACAATCACTAGAAGTCAGCAACAACAAGTCCTGAATTGAAACTTAGAGAGTTGAGAGTTTTGAAAAATTCACTGCTCTACCATTCAAGAAATAGGTTAGTTTGTAAGAAGCTAAACATTATAAATTCGGAATCGATTTCACAACAAAAATTAACTGCTCACTCGAATAAGAACACTTGGCAACTTATTTCAAAACACTAATATGAGGCGAAATATACTTTCTTGATAAATTAAAACTTGTTTAAAAATGAGCTATAGCGAAGATCAAAGTAACCAGGCAAATCAGTACTGCCAGTACTGAATAGCTAGAGCAATGAAAACTGTTTTTATTGAAATTATATTTTTAAATAAATAAATTGGAAATTCAAATTGCGTCCCTTGATTATAAGATTCTTCTTTTTATGTATATGATGAATCTGATTTTGTTGCGATTTCACAGTAAGTTTTGCTTCAATTTCAGGTTACTGTGTGCCGACACAGAAACCCGAAGGTAAAGTCGCACCTGAAGTGGTCCTGGAAAACTTTTCGAAGCTCTGTAACAAAGGACCCGAAGTTTGGTGCCAAAATCCTCTGTAAGTACATGTTGAAGAGTCATTGATTCTTAACTCTAGTAATAATAATAATATCGAGTGGCCTGGCTGGCTCAGGTCTGGTGTCAGAGTTTTCAGGTCGCAACTGATCAATTTAAGGGCCCCTGACATGACCTAACGACTGCTTTTTAGGCAGCCGGGACCGACGACTTAACGTGTACATCCGAAACTCTAGTAGTATTCATGTCTAGTGTGAGATTCACGTTGGACTGTCATAATTGGTGCTATTTATGAGGAATGTTAATCTTGGAGTGAATCTCACTAAGCTTGAAATGGTGAACAGTGAAATGAAGTCATCCCACCAAACCAATCAACGAATCTAACGCAATGACGTCATTTTACGATGGTCAAATTCAATATGTGTTCTTATGCAACTGGCCCTCGGATTTCAACAGTTTTTGACAATCTGAAACTGAAAGTAATTTTGTAGAAAATAGAATTGTAATATGCATTTATATTGTATACCAAATACATAGCTATTGGTATTATAGAGCAGTGGGGAAAGTATTAATATGAGAAGCAGTGTCCAAATTTATTTAATTCTCTTCTTTTCAAGAGTTTATTATAAGATTAGTGATGCAATGAAACGTTTTCTAAGACTTCACTGACGGTTAACTAAGGGCCATATGCATCATATACGTTTAACGCTAAACCACGTTCACTTGTAGATATGGTTGTATTTATCTCAATGTGTTTCAATGTGGTTAAAACGAACCCCCGTCATTTCTCAGTTTAAACCGAGTATCTGCTTATGGGCCTAAGAAGCCTATGGAAAATCATCCTTTGTTATTGCATGCTCGTTGTGATCTTGAATCATTTTTCACTCTGTCAAAGTAGATAAGTATAATTAAATAGAAAAAGTAAATCCTAATATAAGTAAAGAATGGAAAGTAGATTTGGAATCTTCTCTGTCCTGAAAATTGGAATTCTGAAATATATGGAATTTAATTTTCATGTGGAGTTACCCCTTTTTAGTGGTTCAAATTTCATAGTGTAAGGCATAAAATTAATTTAAAAAGCATGACTATACAAGAAAGTAACTTCTGAAGTCGTTCTATTATTCAACCTACTTAGTTGAATGTGTTAGTCTTGTGAGCTGTACAATCTCAGTAATTCATTTCTGTTTCAAAATCTAGAAGTCTTTTGGCAGAATTAAGTCAATATCGTCCGGAACTTATAATGATTTTTTTCTACAACTGCGCGTAAAAAAAGAATTTACATACTCAATTCTCCTCATAAAACAGCTTATTTCCGAGAAGAATCTACTTTTTCGCTCGCAATTTATTCGCGCATGCGCAGAAGAGTTTCTTTACGCTCGCCAGTCAGCTGATGGCAAGCAGCTCGCCAAAAGGTCAGATCTTAAACTAAAAAGTCGGTAATTGTAACTCCGCCGATATAAGTAATTTAACAGGTTTGGGCAGTTGTAGAAAAAATGTATGTAATTCGCGCGTATTGCTTCTTTATCGCTCTTGCGATAACTGTTTTGCGCGAGCGATAAAGTCGCGCATTACGCTCTTAATACATAAATAGCTATTGTGAGCTATGTGATCCCAGTAAGCTCAATCCATTTCTGTTTAATAATTATCCAACTTTTGGTGTTATTTTATAAAATTCCACCGTAAAATTGCGTTGAAATTAATGAAATCTATCGATGGATTCAGACTTGTTAGTAATTTATTGATCTTTAAAACTACTTACAAATTATTTCGATGAATCCTATAACAAAAATTCTAAAACTCACATGATGTAACAAAAATCACTTGTATATTGTAAAATTGTGAACTGTAATAATTGGAGTTGTATTTTCTGACGAATTCTATAACAGAAATTCTAAAACTTACATGAAGTAACAAAACTGACTTGTTGCATATTGTAAAATTGTGAATTGTAATAAGTGGTGTTGTATATTCTGACGAATTCTATAACAAAAATTCTAAAACTCACATGATGTAACAAAATTACTTGTTGTATATTGTAAAATTGTGAATTTCAATAATTGTGTTGTAGGACTGCTAAGCAATGTGGCGCCTTGGATCATTGCATACAGACCGTCTGGGAGAAACAATCATTGGATGTCGATTCGAGCCACTATTGTCAAAGCTGTATGAACTTTGTTATCAACACCAAAGATTTCCTAGCCAAGAACGCCACTGTTGTAAGTTGATAATAAATAATTTATTGGAATAATTATTATTCTCTCTTCCTCTTTTCTGTAGATACAATTTTTCATTCAAATACAGTAGAATGACTATTGTGAGATTCACTTAGAACTATCAGAACTAGTTGAGTGGAAAGCAATACTGTTCTTATAAGGTATTGTAATGTTACTGTTTGTTGATTGATTGTATCGCAATGTCAATAATAATATATTGATGTATCGATAGTAATATCAATATTGTATATTGATTAATGATTGTATTTTTTTAAATAAATATCGATATTGGATTACCAAGTAAACAGTTGGTTTGTCTGGTTAAATCTATATGAAATCATTTGTAGTTTTTTGTTTGTTATATTTGAATCTGATTGCAAAACGCTTCAGTCTATCTTTGATGTTTCTGAATCCAATTCTAATGAAGAATAAGTTTCAAAAAAACATTAGCGTCTCAGTATACTGATAGTATCACAATACTGTCTCACTTTCTACACGCTTTCCACTACTTTGATCCCGGCAATTTGAAATTTGGCTTCTTGACAAACTTGACTCAACCTACATAATTTCTTCCTGCATATTATGCAACTTTATCATTCTCCATAGATTGTACAGTGAATTTACACTGTAGATTTCTAATTGAAATGTGTAACCGTGAAATGAAGTCATCCAACCGAACCAATCAACGAATCTGAGGCAATGACGTCATTTTACGTTGGTTAAATTCAATATTAGTTTTTATGCAACTTGCCCTTGAATTTCAAGAGTTTGACAATCTGAAACTAAAAGTAATTATATAGAGAATATAATTCTAAAATGTATTTATATTGTATTGGTATTATAAAAAAGTGGGATAGTTCTCAATATGAGAAGCAGTAAGTGGAAGTGGCTGTGTTAATATGAGATTTCATTTAGATATTACATATTACACATTCTCATTGGTTGATGATTATGAAACTCAGTGGTTTCCTCGATTTGTATCCTTGTATCCTCGATTCCATGTATGTCGTTAAATTGTCACCAGCAACAGGTTTTGACAAAACCTTATTGTTTTCAACTTCAATAATCTTTTGTGAGAATTACTTGAAAGTGTCGGCATCCGTTGAATTTTAACATTGATGGTATTTATAAAGCTATGCAAGGACAGTTTGTAGTGATCTCACTGTAGTGTAAACCAATTGATTGATTGACTGATGTATTAACCATTTTGTTTGAGATTTTCACTATTTATTTGCAAATGCAATCCAGGTAAAAACAACAGGCATTTGCCCAAAACTGCTTCAAATCTTAATTTGGAATACACAGTCGAAAGGTTATGTTACTATGATGCAGGTTTGATGTCTAGTGAGATCGGACTCCCGATGTGTCTTAGTTTGTCAAAATTTGGTAGAAGAACAGTTTTTTACTAATCCTGTTGCTTTCTCCCGATCATAATTATATTATTTGTGATTTTATGAGTAAATAAAATGATTGACCTAAATTCTCTTCCAGGATCAGGCCAAGGTTATCTTTGACACGATCTGTTTGATAGCTCCTTCAATCTTGTCGCCGGAATGTAAGTATGTGGTTGACAAAAGCCTTCCGGAGCTGCAGAAGTACATCGAGACTGTGAGTCCGCACACTTTCTGCGCCACACTCATGCTCTGCAACAGCCAACGCAACCAAGTCTACTTGAATTTCAGAGGAATCGAGGTAAACAATATTTATGATCAAATTTACAATTTGAGTTTGTTTTGTCCTTGTACTGTGTTCTATTGTCGAAATCTTATTTTTAATTTACTGGTCTATCAAATTATGTCATATTATCAAGTTATATTCTGTCGTGGTAAATAAAAATCAATATTCCGTTTTATATTCTATGTCAAGCAATGTTAAGACTTGACCTATCTCGGACTATGTGTAACCTTATCTAAATTTGGGAGAGGAATAGCATTTTTGATGAATCAATCATTGATTGTATGATCCAATAAAGAATCAATTACTGTATGTGTACTGGAGTAGATATTTCAATTTCTGTAGACAGAATAGTGATTGTGTAGTGAGTCAATAGTGACAGAGTAGTGAGTAATTGGATAATTTTGATCAAACATAAAGTGTGTTATATTGTGTTATCTATTACATTACTTAATTATAGATATTATTTAAACTTATCATCATCAAACACATTTACTATGAACACTCATTCATGTGTTTTAAAATACATTTTTATTAAAATGGAATTTTATTTGATATCAATTAATAATAATGGATGTTCATATTTCAATTACATTCCATAACAATAACCTTTGTAAGTTGAGAAACTTCTGTAATCATGGAAATTGAGTGAATATAAATATAACTAATCTTATTGTTTATCTAATCTTCTTGAGTCAAGTAAACCTTAACCCAGCTGCGTTCTTCATGAATGCGGAGCAAATATTGTAAAGTTCCCATAATTTAATAACTAGTTTACAAATGTTTGTGAGCATTATTTCTATTTCACATTTTTCTTGAAAACCTATTTAAGCTAAGCTACTAGGTTTTATTTTTAAAAGACAGTGACAATAAATTCTTATTGCAGTCTCATTATCTATATACTATTACAAAATAGACTACTATATGGTGTTGTTCCAAGAATTATTATTTATAATAGATTTGTGCATTCCTTCAATAAAATTACGATGTCTAAGTTCTTGAAATTTATGAATGAACGAAAGATAGTCAATTCATTGAATAATTTTATTTTCTAAATGAATCCACTGGTAGCATCAGTTTTTTTCTCAAACACACGTTTTCAGCCATGAGTAGCAACTTGAGTATTAGCCCTGGAAATAGAAATCTGAACATTTTAATATTTTTTGAAATTTGAGGAATATTTTATAGTTCCAATTTAAAAGAAGTTCACGTTTGGATGAAAACATGTTTCACCTATCAGTAATATAGGCCTAGTTTTTTTTGTAAGTGAAGTAAAGTAAAAAACCCAAGTTCTCTTGAAGAAGCACTGAACATGTAGAGGAACGATTTTTAATTTGAGATGACTTCAACTCCAACACAAAATCACCAAAAATACCTATGTGGTTCAGACATTAATAGAGACACAAATCGTATACAATTATCTAATAATGATTTCAATTAAAATATTTTAAGTGTTTCTATTATTTGTTGTAGACGAAATCACTTCTGGAAGCTGTTACGACGCCGACCACTGAAATTTCGACAACCACTAGCAGTGAAACCTCGGAACCGACGGATTTGACATGCGCCAATTGCCATTCCTTCTTCACCACCAGCAAATATATGTATGAAGATTCCAAACCAGATGATAACCTCAATGGAATGCTCAGGGTAAGTGACCATTCTTCTTCTTTGGCTGTGCCTTATCCCATTTAAATGGGGTCGGCATTCCTTCCTCTTCGTCTGCCTCTCCACAAAGCCCTATCCAATGCTTCCTCTCTCCTCCAACCACTCTCCCGCAAGTCAGCCGCTATTCTATCTCCCCACCTCATCATAGGTCTACCTCGTCCTCTCACACCATCCAAAACCAAATCCTGCACTCTTCATCCAACATAATCCTCCTCCCGTCGCTGTACATGCCCAAACCACCTCATCCTTGTCTCCTGCATGGACCATTCAAATGTGATTAAAAAAAAAAATCAAATCCATCAGCTATAAACTGTATTCATTTTGATTGTATGGTATGAGATGTAGTGGTATTTCTACATTATTGACAGAATACGACGTTGATGCTGTCAATACCAACAACATCTACGTTACCTATACGTTGGTATTGACAACATCAAAGTCTTTTTCTTTCAATTATGTATCAATTTTTTTTAAAGAGATTCACTTTGGACTGTCAGCAATGTTTGAATGGAGAGCATTGATAATATACAGAGTAAGTAATTTGTATGGGAACTCTTCAATAAGTTGGAGACTGTTGTATATATATAATACTGTAACTCTCACGATAAGTTATTGGTCAAATACTCTACCTTTTGACGTACTACAACTGAATTTCAACCCCTCATAAGGGGGTGACTTAGAATAAGAATAAGAGTAAGAAGAATAAGAATTATTTTTATTCCTTTAGTGCATACGTCAAATTATACATTAAATAAAATAACAGAATAAAAGTTACATTCCATTCAGGACACAAACAATGCATATTGGAAAACTCTATTTAAGGTTTCCTTCATATATGTCAATAAAACAATAATATCAAGAGCAAAATAATCCCACGTACATAATGCATCACTTAAATGTAAACACATAAAAATATAAAGTTAGAGAAAGACTACAGAGTACTATTACGTATAGTTTCCAAAAAATGATTCTCTACTGGCAGCTGGAGGAAATCAGAAAGTGAGTATAGTGGGTACTGTAAGAGAAGGTTTTCAAGCTTTAATGGGTGTTAAAGGCAAGTTTCTGGCTGAGTCTGGCAGAATATTAAAAAGTTTCAAGGGTACATGATTAGGACTAGTTAATAATTTTTTTAGTCTTGTGTAAGGTACATCTATTTTCAGACTTAGGGGTTGTAGCTCGAATATTTTAAATGTAAACACCCATTGCGTGGTACATAATTTTAAAAGTCTTTTTAAAACAAGAAAGATGGAAACAATAAAAATTTTCTATACTTATTTTCCAAAATGGCGGCTGATTGAACTTTATCGATCATTTCTTCAAAAACTAAAACTTTAACATTTTAAAAACAAGTATCAAAGAACACTTTTATTGATCTCATCTTTTTTGTTTCGAAAAGGCCTTTAAAAGTATGTACCACACAATGGGTGTTTACATTTAAAATATTTGAGTTACAACCCCTCATTTATTTAAAAACTAAAACTTCAATCAGCCGCCATTAACATTTTTATTGATGCCATTTCTCTTGTTTTAAAAAGACCTTTAAAATTATGTACCACGAAATGGGTGTTTACATTTAAAATATTCGAGTTACAACCTCTAAGTCACTCCCTTTATGAGGGGTTGAAGTTCAGTTGTACCTCAAAAGGTAGAGTATTCGACCAATAACGTACCCTGAAAGCTTCAGTATTATATCTACAACAGTCTCCATCTTATAAAGGGTTCCCATACATATAACTCACTCTGTATAAGAGTAATGCAGACATTTTAGAATCTCACTATAGATGATACCCACATAAGCTTTACACTTTACACTTGTGCCGTGGCAATAAGATACGTTGTTAATCTACTTGCAATCTTATTCAATTAATGAATTTGCATAATTTTCATACAATGGATAGCATATTCCACCTTCTAGATAAATGCTCACTGAGTTGTTTATATGGAAGACTTCAAAGATAGTTTGAATTATTCAAAAATGAAATTAAACTGGATAAATATGGACTAAAATGAATATTAGATAATTTTGTCAAGTACGTCACCGTGCTTTTGATGAATAATCTCACACCTCATATCTAAGTATGTTTCAAAATAAGTTTCACACTGCACTCTGTGCCATATGCTTGATAATTTATTTTCTATGAGGGTGAAAATGCCTTGAGATTACACACGCTGTGCTAGGCTCTTGTGGAAACAAACTACTGGCTAAACCCACTCCCAACGTCGGGACTCGTTTGGGACTGTAACGTTACTACTTCAGAGCGGGTCAGTATCTCTTGAGCTTTTTCAAGCTTTTTTGGGATGGATTTCTTTTTATTCCTCCCTATCCATTGTTCTAGTAATGGTAATAATGAGACTATCCATCCTTGCCAATATCTACGAATAAATAAATAAATATTGCTGCTGTCCCTGTAGTTTGTCTGTGACACTGTTATTGAATTGATTTCCTTTATCAAGACCAATTAATAATATTCGTAGATTGAGAATAATGATTTTATATTTACATTATAATAATATATAAAAGTATAAAATTTTCATATTTAAATTATAATTTTATATTGAATCATATTTTTTACCTATTTTTGCAGCTTTGTGGCCAACTTAGTTCGTTCTCAGACTTCTGTTCAGCTCTTGTCCAGACGAACTTCAATTTGATCAACGAAAGGATCAAGGCAGCCAAACCTCAGGACTTCTGTCACTACATTCCCGACTGCAACAAGAGAATTCATTTCCAAGTGCCAACTACGGTAACACTTATATTATCTATATATTATCATAATATACATCAAACGAAAATCCAATTTTTTATTTATTTATCATTCACAATCAACATAAGGACAAAGAAACAGACTTCAGTCCAAAACTTCTTTCCATCCCAATTTCATTGAATGCTTTAAATAGTATTTGCTGTAGTAGAAATCTCAAGCTCGATTCCTACATATCAATGAAAGTGACCTGTATAGTAAGAATATTATCCCTTTAAGCTCTAATGGGACTATTCATACTCGCTCGCTCATGATGAGTGTGAACAGTACAATCAGAGTTCAATGAAATTATACTTTCACTGTGCCGGTCACTTTCGCTGTCACTCATATGTGGGAATTCAGCTTCAAGGGTTGAGGCTTTTCACTTTAGTATATCTTGTTGTTAGATTCACATAAAATTGTCAGCATTGTTTGAATGGGTAGCATTGATGTTATACATAAGGAGTGCTGTCAGTTTGAAGTGAATTTTGCTACAAGTTTTTACGATCGTCAATTTCTATAGGTAGAAAACCTTAAATTTCCAATACTCTACAATTATGCATCCAATATTCATTTGAAATTGAGTTTTGAGAAAGTAATATGAATGCAGTAAAATGAGATAAATATCAGGGATATTGAAATTTTTTTAGTTCGTTCGCTGCATTAGAAGGTTTTGAAGGACTTTGATATGGCACTAAAGTTTTTTCAATGTTCGTTAAGATAATAATGTAATTTACAAATGAGTTGATACGTACTGAAAAGTTAGTTCAGTTAGTTACGTGGTTGAATGGTAGAGTGGTGGACATTTCTGTCCAAAATTTAAATATGCCCAGACCACTTCAGAGCCTATTAAAAATTCTCTGTTTCAAAAACCTATTAAAAACAGTTATAATTCTCTGAATCTAAACAAGCTCTCTGATGCTGACTTCAAATTTAGGAATTTTATGAAAATATAAAGCTTCAAATACCAGTGCATGGAGATACAAAAACACTCATAGAGTTCTCAATTCTCGAGATTATACGTTGAAACTTCCTGATACTACTAAAAAACAACATGGCGAATCGATTAAACCAATAATCGGAAAAAGAGCACATAGGCCAATGCCCTCTAAATGGTAATAATCATATAATATATTATTTACAATTATCATTATCGTATACAATTTGTATTAAATTGAAATTTATTTCCCAAAAAACTACAGTATAAAAGATTAACATAGAATAATACTGTTAATGTGAAAGTTAACATTTGCATTTAATTTATTATAAACATTTGACAAATTGTTATGACAAGTTGGTCAGAAGATAATATTGTAAAATATTATGAAGAAGATAATATTGAAAAATAATATGAAGACTATGAACAAGAACATAATAAATATTATATTTATTTAATTTGTTTCACAATAATAGAACATTTTAAAATGATTTTAAAAATCCTATTTAAAAACGCCTATTTTTGTCTGGACTATGTTCTATTTTCAGAAATCGAGTTCGCAGATTCAGTTTCAACAATTGAAAAAAGTAGAAACGTTTTATTTTTCATTTATTTTTACACATTCATTTTGAACAAGATTGACATTTTGGCAATCATCAGATTCATCACTTGAAATTAAGATAGTGCTTTTGTCAGCCTCAATGTAATCCCCCACAGAGTAGAATAGTGATTCAATTATTCTTTATCTTACAGTTCTTAATTCTCATACTGAAGCTGCTGTCGTTGAGGCTCCTCACTCGTATTTTATTTATTAAATCATTTAACGTAGCACAACTTCCAGAAAAGTACCACCATAGAGAAACAGCGTAATCGTATGCTATCGTTTTTCTATGGTACCACAGACTCGAGCCCGAAACGGTCCCAATTCCAATGCATACGACAGTCCAAATGTAGCTTAGGTTATGCATCTATGTGTCACTTTCACGTTTTTTTAATTATACACTATAAGATTATTATAAATCCGTAGGACTAGTACTGGGAAAAGTTACTCCTTTCTATTGAATTATGTATTATTCAGTAATTCAATGGAAATGTTCAATTTTTTTTTGTTTGTAGTGCTCCGAAATGGTGGACCAGTACTTCGAGATCATCTACATGTTCTTGACCGAAGAGCTTGATGGAAAGGAACTGTGCACTGAAATCAGGATCTGCCCCAAAATTTCCAAGGATGTAAGTCAAATATCTTTTCTCATATTCATCCAAATATTAATGTTCGCTTGGAGACTGGAGTTTTTCCTGATATTTTTAAAGTTGCCAAAGTGTTTCCCTTGCATAAGTCTGGTATTTTTACTGACAAAAACAACTTTCGGCCTATTTCTCTTTTAAGTGTTTTTTCGAAGGTTCTTGAAAGAATTGTAAAAGAACAACTTGTTAGTTATCTTGCGACTAACGGCATTCTGTCAGAATGCCAATACGGTTTTAGAGGTGACAAAAATGTTTCGGATATATTGTTTGATGTAAACAAGCAGCTTCATTTTTCTCTATCTAATAATATGCATCCAATCTTAATCTTCCTTGACCTCAAAAAAGCTTTTGATAGTATTGATCGGAGGAACCTTATCAGAAAATTGTCAGCCTTGGGTGTCACTGGGAATGCGCTTGCATGGTTTACTAGTTATTTATCTGGAAGGAGGCAGTGTGTTTCAATTAGTAGAGTAAATGGTAATGAGCTTCCTGTCGACTTTGCGGTGGTACAGGGAAGCACTCTCGGGCCCTTACTATTTCTCATATATATCAATAACATTTCCAGATTAAATTTACATGGGAGGCTATTTCTTTTTGCAGATGACACTTTAATTTTTGTTGAAGGGAGAACTTGGGAGGAGGCTCGTGATAGAGCTGAGTCTGACCTAAGATCTATCAAGAAATGGTTGGATCAGAATACCCTCTCTCTTAATATTGCAAAAACCAAGTTTATGCCCATTAGTCTAAGTAATAACTCAGATTCCAATTTACATCCATTGAAAATTCACGAATGTGGAGTTGATGAGAGGAATGCTTGTTCTTGTGAAGTGATACAGAGAGTTTCTTCTTATAAGTATCTGGGGGTGGTGTTTGATTCGAGAGTGAGATGGGCAGAACATACCAACTTCTTATTGTCTAAATTAAGAAAATATATATATGCATTCAGGTGTCTCAGTGATGTTTTAAATGCCAGGGAAATTAGACAGATGTATCATGCATTCGTCCAGTCATTGCTATCATATGGTATACTGGCCTGGGGTGCTGCCTACCAGGTGCACATTAGCAGATTGGAGACTGTTCAGAAATCAATTCTTAAGGCAGGTTTAAAAAAGAATAGAAGATATTCCTCTGCGTTACTTTTTAGTGAGTCCAGAGTTTTGTCACTGAGAAAACTTTTCATAAAAGATCTGTTGATCTACATCTATAATAATTCCCATTCAATATTTACTCCTACAGAACATTCATACAATACAAGATATGCATCAGCAGTAGGTATAAACACAATACAACAAACAAGATCGTTTTCAATGACAAATTGCTTTTACATTTCTCATATTTTATTCCGAAATTTCCTTCTCCGTTCCAACCAGAATAGATTGTTGGATGTAGTTTCGAACTCTGCGTTCAAGTGGCACTTGAAGAACTGGCTGTTTGATATCAGTGAGGATAATGCCGTCTCACTCATTGTTACTGGGGGTGCGCGTGTATGATTCAATTTGGGCGCCTTCAGAGAGATTTTTTTTTCAGTTCTGTCATGCTTGTCTGATCTGTTTTTCCTGACTTGAATTTGTTATTTAAATTGTAGCCTTCCTCGCTATTCCTTGGTTTTCATCATCTTTTATTTCTAAATTTAAAGTTATTTATAATTCAGTTTTCCACTTTATATTTTTTATCCCTTCTTAATGCACGGGGATTATAGTTTCATAATTGAAAATTATTTTAATGTAGTTTAGATCTCTAATAAAAATTGAGATCTCTCTTTATAATTATAGATATAACAAATATTGTTACGATAACTCGAGCTTACGCACAGGCCTTTGTTGCCTATGTAAGCTCATTCCTATCTGATGCAAGAATTTTATACAAGAATAAAATTGTGATAGCTCAAGAGTTCTGATAGCTCAAGAGTTCTGATAGCTCAAGAGTTCTTAAATGTTTGAAAATTTACAAAATCAGTATTTTGTAAGTGAACTCACTTTTGCATTCATTATTCTATGTTGTAGTTAGATTCACTTCAAGGTGTCAGCGTTGAGAAGCATTGATGTAGACAATCTTTTTATTCAATTTTCAGAAATGCTGACAATTTTTGAGTGAACCTCACTATAGTTATATACTTTCTGTGTACCGTAGTTGTGAAGTTGATATTGTGGTAATTATTCATATTAAATAAAAATACTAGAAAATAGTCAAAACTACAGATTTTATTAAGAAAATAGAAAGACCGGTTTCAGTTGTCACACCATCATCTGTGGTAAACTCTAGTCTTTTTATTTAATCGTTATTTACCTTTCCCAAACATTCACATGATTTGTGTCTCATCAAATGAGTAGATAAATAGTTGTTGATTCATTGTTGAGTTCGTATTGAAATTTCCAGAAATGATACTGATTTAGGATGTTGTTTTGCACTGGTTTAGGACCTGATTCAGGCGCAAAAAGACGCGCCCAAGGCGGCCAATGACGAGACGTGTGACTTCTGTGTGGCCGTGGTGCAACACCTCAGGGACATTGTGATCGCCAACACGACCAAGGCCGAATTCCACAAAGTGCTCAACGGACTCTGCAACCAACTCGGAAACTATAGGCAAGAGGTAATACATGCCTACATTATTCCAAATTTATACTAAAATGAGATATGGATATATATTTTAATTGAATTATACTGTAGTAACATGTACTATGAATTATACTGTAGTTACATGTAATATGAATTATTAATTCATATTGTTTATAATATAGAGACCATTTCCGGAAAATGGGCACATACGCAAAAATTGTGTTTAAAGTAAAATAAATTTAAAGATTTTCTTCTGATATTATTTAAATATGCCCAGACCACTTCAGAGCCTATTAGAAATTCTCTGTTTCAAAAACCTATTTAAAAACAGTTATAATTCTCTGAATCTAAACAAGCTCTCCTGATGCTGACTTCAAATTTAGGAATTTTATGAAAATATAAAGCTTCAAATATACCTGTGCATGGAGATACAAAAACACTTATAGAGTTCTCAATTTTCGAGATTATACGTTGAAACTTCCTGATACTACTAAAAACAACATGGCGAATCGATTAAACCAATAATCGGAAAAAGAGCACATAGGCCAATGCCCTCTAAATGATAATAATCATATTATTATATTATTTACAATTATCATTATCGTATACAATTTGTATTAAATTGAAATTTATTTCCCAAAAAACTACAGTATGAAAGATTAACATAGAATAATACTGTTAATGTGAAAGTTAACATTTGCATTTAATTTATTATAAACATTTGACAAATTGTTATGACAAGTTGGTCAGAAGATAATATTGTAAAATATTATGAAGAAGATAATATTGAAAAATAATATGAAGACTATGAACAAGAACATAATATTTATTGTTTAATTTGTTTCACAATAATAGAACATTTTAAAATTATTTTAAAAATCCTATTTAAAAATTTTTGTCTATTTTTGTCTCGACTATGTTCTATTTTCAGAAATCGAGTTTGCAGATTCAGTTTCAACAACTGAAGAAAGTAGAAACGTTTTATTTTCCATTTATTTTACACATTTTGATCAAGATTGCCATTTTGGCCATATCATCGGATTCATCACTTGAAATTCATATAGTGCTTTTGTCAGCCTCAATGTAATCCGCTACAGAGTAGAATAGTGATTCATTTATTCATCTTACAGTTCTTAATTCTCATACTGAAGCTCCTGTTGACAAGTCTCCTCACTCTATTTATTTCTTTATTCAATCATTCAACATACACAACTTCCAGAAAAGTACCACAGGCTTGAGCCCAATTCTAATGCATACGTCAGTCCAAATGTAGCTAGGTTATGTGTCACTTTCACGTTTTTGAATTATACACTCTAAGATTATTTTATATCCGTAGGACTAGTACTGGGAAAAAATACTTCTTTTTATTGAATTATGTATTATTCAGTAATAACATTCAGAATTTCTTGAATTCAATGGAAATGTTTCATTTTATTTGTTTGTAGTGCTCCGAAATGGTGGACCAGTACTTCGAGATCATCTACATGTTCTTGACCGAAGAGCTTGATGGAAAGGAACTGTGCACTGAAATCAAGATCTGCCCCAAAATTTCCAAGGATGTAAGTAAAATATTTTTTCTCATATCCTCATCCAAATATTAATGTTTGCTATACGATTAAAATTGAAGTTTTTGGAGGAAATTGATCTCCTTTCATAAGAGAGGACCTGTGATTTTGGTACATGATCAGCCCACAATATCAGATTCGTTGTTGGTTATCCATCTTGTTTTCAGTAATATTATTACTATTCTATTTTTATAACATTAAAGTGAAAAAAACACTCACATTTTTTTGTTGTGGCACACAAAAGAATGTGAGTGTTTTTTGACTATTAAGTTATAAAAATACAATAGTAATAATAACAGATTCATAAGAAGAGATTCATAAGAGATTATAAGAAGTATGGGATGATGCCATGTGCTCACAATGTTGGAACTGTATCATTACTTTAGATGCCAACGACCTCGTGCAACTGAAAATAATTATTCTACTATCATTCGCCATCATTTGTTATTTTTTATAATTAACAACGACTTTTTAGTAACTATGTCATGAATACAGACACAAATATGCCTTAAAAACAGCTTAACTTGTTTTATATCAGTTTATCTGTTTTGTCTTTTTGTTGTTCTGTAATTTCAATGCGTTATGCAACTTCACAATTTCTTTCTATAATTGTCTGTATACTGTTATTTTGTCGATATTAATTTATGATCTCTTTCAACTTTGATGCGATATTGATTTGACAACGATTTTAAATTTTCAGCTCCCTGTTATCGGACGTGATGAAGCCAAGGCTATTGAAGTGGCAAAGAACAAGGATAAGCCTGAACTGCATAAAGATGATTCTACACGTAAGTAAATCATTTTGAATTTTGTCTATGTTCTCGTTCCATGTAATTCCATCATTGAGATTTTTTTTATGTTGTACAATCAACATAGAGTGAGAGATAAGAATGAGAACGGCCTGACGTACTGTTTTTCAGCTCCTGTTTATTCGAAAATAACTCGGGTACTTTGCGACTTGCAGGATTGATATTTGGCATAGAGTTAATAGTGGTGAAGTTGATTGTGATCACGAAGTTTCGAATTGATTCGTACAATAGTTTTTGTGGAATACGTGAATATATTTTTGTTGTTCGACATGATTTCTCAAGGAACGCGTAGCAAGCAGCTTACCGGCAAAGATAAGGCTCAAGGCAACAACAGCCCGGCCGGAGCTCCTCGACCCCGCTCCTCCTCATCATCCACCAGTGAGGGGCCGGCTTGCGGAAAACAGCTGATTCGGGACACAATATCTGAATTTCTTGCGGAGGACAATCACCTCGACAATATTGTTGAACGATTGTTTGAAAAGTTTTCTGCCAGGCTGGAATCAACAGAAGAGATACGAGGCATGGTGCGAGCCTGTTGAGCATTCCCATCCATCGCACTGTGACATATAATAGGTCGTTCTGTGTGACCGCTTGCAGACTGTGGAATGGCTTACCCGCATCTTTGAGGAGTGTGGAGAGGCGGACACTGTTCGGCGCGGAGGTCTTGGCGTGGCTGAGGGAGGGCGATCGGGGCATAGGATGAGGAGGTGTGTATGCGTGGTGTGTTTGCTTGTGTGGAAGGTGTGTGTTTGCGTGAAATTTTCTTGTTTCTTGCTTAAAAATTAAAAAAAATTTCCTATAACTCTATTTTCTAACTTTTTTTTTTTTATTTTCTTTCAGTCTAAAATATATTCTACTAAATTGAATGAAATTGTTTTTTTTTTTTTCAATTATTGATTTATATTATATACATATATATATATATTTTTTTCTATCATATTACTTATTATTATATTTAAGAGATTATTTCATTATGTTTTGATGTAGATGCATTAGAATTGTATAGGAGGGTTAAGTGGGAGAGAGGGCCGGCTGCGCCCTAACTTCGCCCTCCAGGTTAAAATAAAGGCAGCCTATCTATCTATCTATCTATCAAGTATAGGTTTTCTTGATCTGTGATTGATCTTGTGATTTTAATTTTCTTTAAACTTATTATTGAGAAATTGTTTATTATAAAAAGCTTTTCTCTGTTGATCCAACAGATGGACTTCACCTTCTTGGAGCTAACAAGTGCACATGGGGACCGAACTACTGGTGTTCAAATTTCAGGTAATTGTTGAATATTTATTCGTATATTTTCGTAATTCTTTATGATTTCACCATGTTCATTTGTTCTGTATAAGAAACTGTTGGTTCCATATCTTCCACATGAAAGATACAAGTGTGTAATGACACATTGGTGTAGTGCTCATAGCTGGTAACAGACTGACTTGGATCTATACAGGTCAATACCAACTTGAGGAAACATTTGACAAGGTAATGTTGTTGTTGAAAATGTGAACAATTATAACAGCTTTATAAATTTCCTATTTAATCTATATTCTTCTTAGGGGATTCATGATACAGTTATTGGATATTTTACATTCCCATTATGTAGTTAGTTATCTGTATGCAGCTCAAGATTTTATAGATTTTGCATTTGTGTATTGTAAGTTTTCATAGATCGGGACGAAGAATTTGATTGCATTCTACTTTTCTAGTCTTATTTCATCAATCATCATTCTAGTCTTATTTCATAGATCTCATCAATAGCACACTCAATTGGTTTTGTTCTATCGTTGTCTTCATATTTTTAATTATTTCTAATATTGGCAAATGGTTTTGCAGAACCAGCAAGGATTGCAAAGTGCCAGTGAAGCTCTGCATTCCAACCTGGGAGCAGACGAAGCTGGCTGAAGACAACGGCGAAATTTGCAAAGTTTGTAAGGATATGATTCAACAAGCCAGAGATCAGCTCAACAGCAATGAGACACAGGTAACTCACTTCCTTCTTTGGCATTCTCTTCATTTTTAATATATTATCATAGTGAACATTTTCAAATGAATTCGGACTTTATTCAATACTTTTTCCAATTGGTGTACTTTAGGCCCGGAAGCAACATCTCGTTTCAAACGGAGATAGATCAACTATTGGTTTAAACCAGAGATGAAACACGTTACTTCAAATGCGCCCATGGCTGCTTATAATAGATATTTTATTAGATTAGCGTTAAACGTAGATGATGCATGAATGGCCTCTGAACGTAAATGCTAATTGGTTTCAAGTTCAATATTTGACACATAGACTAATCAAAGAGCTCCATTACACAGTCAAATATAAATATATATTATCATTTATCTGGTCAAAGCAACAAATCTTAGATGGAGTAATAGATAATATATACAACAAATATTATTAGTATTATTATTATTACCAATAATTACCAGGTATTATCCAATACGGGACTAATAGGTAA
Organism: Nilaparvata lugens; assembly: GCF_014356525.2. Lineage (NCBI taxonomy): Eukaryota > Metazoa > Arthropoda > Insecta > Hemiptera > Delphacidae > Nilaparvata > Nilaparvata lugens. Next base: position 23,934,975 of record NC_052505.1, read on the forward strand.
TCGAATCTTTGATAAAATTTGGCAAAATATTTATGAAGAATTATTATTGAAAATCCCAATTAAATGCTGTAAATCACCCCCGAAGACTTCTGCTACTGCAAATATTGACAACAGGGTTGGAAAGAGATGGAAATTCGATGAGCGCTACTATTAAAAAATTTCGCTCATCGAATTTCCATCCAGCTGTTTACCCTGTTGTCAATATTTTCAGTAGCAGAAGTCTTCGGGGTGAATTACAGTATTTAATTTGGATTTTCATTTAATAATAATACATAACAGATTACAAGTCAATAAGTTATTATGCCTATATGGTTTCAATGATTGTGATTGTAAAGCATTGCAAATTTATTTGCCAGCCCGGGAATCGAACCCGGTACCTTCTAATTGCTAGTCAGGAATGCTTACACCAAACCCTTACACCAAACTGACAATCTCTGGATAGCAGAACTCATTTTATACGAAGACATAGCGGCCAGCCAGTCTACCGATGAAATATCCATGACCTGTGATGTGTGTGTGTCAATGACTGTTTAATGGGGCACTAATCTACATTTTTATCCCACAGATAGTTAAGTTAGATCAGTTAAGAATCATTCTGTTTGTTTGTGCAGGAGGAACTGAAGGAAGTGTTTGAGGGCTCGTGCAATCTGATCCCGGTGAAGATGGCGCGCAAGGAGTGCATCAAAGTGGTGGATGAGTTTGTACCGGAGCTGGTGGAGGCGCTGTCCTCGCAGATGAACCCACAGATTGTCTGCGCCACCGCCGGACTCTGCAACAACGCCAAGATGGACCTCCTCTACGAGAAACTCAAGAGGGAAGAAATGGTTAGTGATTGCTGTATTTTGTTTATTGCTTGTAAATTGGTTGGTAGGTTGGCAATCTAAATGGATCTCAAGTAGAAAATACATCTAAATGGATCTCAATGATCTCATACAAAAAAGATACCTAAGTAGATTGAGATTAAACTTCATGAATATTGATATTAATATTCTCTTTCTAGAGGTAAGGTAGAAAAAGTTGGTTTAGACTCAACTCACACTATCTCGACTCAAATCGTACGACTCCAGTCGAGGATACTCCAGTCTCTTGACCTTACGACTTTTTTGCTCAATGTCACCACTTCAGTTCTATGCTACTCCATTTCTAACCTTACATTATTAAAGATATGAGATAAAATTCGATACTACTGCGCATGTAACAAATTTAATAATAATTACTATGAATATATCGTCTTATCTAATTCTTAGTATTGAGATGATAAAACATCACTTTCATAAAACATAACCTCACTTTCATTAAAAATGCATGGTGCTATGCAACTCAAGTCGAGGCTCGACCAACATGTCAAGTCGACGCTCGACTCAGTATAACAGTCGTGAGTTCGCGGAGACTAGAATTGACTGGTCTGAGTGTCACCATTTGAAAACACATGCTGTATCGTGAAGAGACTAGAGTCGCAGTCTCTTCTCGACTTGAGTCGCGTAAATGTGAGTTGAGTCTTACAGAAATTATTCCAAGAGGTACGCTAATTTCGTCACATTTCTCTTTCATGCTCCCATAATTGCAACAGGGCTGTTTTGCATAATATAGATTCTTTCTACATTCCCGTGTTACTTCTTACAGCGGCCGGATTATAGTGGTGAGAGGGAAAAGGTTGGTGAAACAGAAAAATCGACGGGTTAGATTACAAAAACAACTTTATGAAATTTGAATTTATTCATGAGGTATGCTGACCAGTTTGAATTTTGGATTTCACTACATTTTTGTGAAGTCTTCAAATATATTAAAGAATTAACTATCAAATGAGACTAACGTTCTCTTTCTAGAGGTAAGGTAGAAAAGGTTGGTAAAACATCAAAATCAACTGGTTACTTGAAAAAAGATGAAAGAACTTGGTGATTGTTGAGATTTCTCTTTCTAGAGGTAAGGCAGAAAAGGTTGGTGAGAGAAAAATCAACTAGTTAACAATAAGCAGCTGAATGTTTTGTGGGATTAAAAGTATATTAAAAGCACTAAACATCTCTTCCTTCTTGACTATCTAAATCATAGAGAAAGAGTAGCATAAAACCATATCCCATCGTAGAGGGCGTTCATGTTTCAAATTCATCTGTTTGTTCTAGCCGATAGTCGACATTAAAAGCACTAAACATCTCTTCCTTCTTGACTATCTAAATCATAGAGAAAGAGTAGCATAAAACCATATCCCATCGTAGAGGGCGTTCATGTTTCAAATTCATCTGTTTGTTCTAGCCGATAGTCGACGTTGTTCTTTCTTGTGAAGATATGTGATGGGGGTATCATACTGTGCCGTTCATACACTCTCACCCAAAGACAGTACCTAATGATCGAAAATAGTCGACAGTAATCTACAACAATCGGCTTGAACAAACAGTGAAATTTGAAACGTAAACGTCCTATACCATGGGATTTATTCTTATTCTATGATTAGATACTCCAGAAAGAAGAGATGTTTAGTTCTTCCAATATACATCCAATTTCACGTTCAGTTGTTTTTGTTAGCCTAATTAACTTGTTGATTTTTCTGTCTCACCAACCTTTACTACCTTACCTCTAGAAAGAGAAATCTCAATATTCAGTAAGTTTTTTACTCTTTTTGTAAACTAACCTGTTGATTTTTCTATTGTATCAACGTTTTCCATCTTAACTCTAGAAACAGAATGTTAGTCTCAATATTCATGATTTTTTTTATTCCTTTTTTTTTTGTAATTCAACCCGTTGATTTTTTTGTTTCATCAACCTTTTCTGCCTCAAGGTGCATTTTCGTTTGTGCGTAAACTTCCGTAGTCGACGACAAGCATTGTTGAGTTTGACATTGATATTGTCCAAATTTTAAGTGTGCCAAAACAGCTGATCAAAAATATCTTTTCATTATTTGTGTTTGTTATTCAAGAATCAAAACATTTTTAATAGTGATCAACATATTGCCATTTAAAAGTATAAAATAGTATAAACTCAACCTCCCTCATTGAAACATAATTGAACATAATGTTTTGGGCTATTTAGACAAATTTAAATCTACCCAACCTGAGATCATCACCCTGTCGACGACGTTATTTACGCAAAAACGAAAACTCAGCTTAACTTCTATAATCCGGCCACTGTGAGAAGCGACACGGGAATTTAGGAGGAATCTATATTATGCAACAAAAGCAGTCCTGTTTCTAGCGATGATGGTGGAATGAAAGGAAAATGTAATGAAGTTGCCTCTTGAAATGACTCCTATCCTGGAATAATTCTTGTAAACTAACTCGTCTATTTATCTGTCCGACCAACTCCAGAAAGAGCTAGTGAATGTAAGTTGTTTTCGATTACTAACCCGTTGATTTTTCGTTGCAGGAAGAGAAGGAGAAGACGAAACTAGTGGACTTGCCGATCGAGCGCATGTTCCCAGTGATTCCCACGACAGCCGTCTACAACCAGAAGGCCGTGTCACGTGCCAGCGAGGCCTGCGAACTGTGCGAGCTGTTCCTGCACTTCACACAGCAGCAGATCACTCTGCCAGCCAACGAACAGGAGATCAAGAAGGTCGTGGACCAGGTGTGTCTCAAGATGGCCTCAACAGTCGCCAGCCAGTGCTCCAAGTTTGTCGCCGAGTATGGAGACGCGTTCATTGCCCTCTTGGCGCAGCGCATTGATCCCAGTCAGGTAGGAGCATGCCTTCATAAAATTGAACCATCAAAAATATTGAAAATTTGTTATTACATCATTGAAAAATATATTTTTTGACGAAAGAAATAATTGATTATTTTAAACAAGACAGAACATTTAATATTTCATCAGTTACACCGGTATCAGCTATCCTCTATAAAAGGCAGTGACAAGGCAGAGAATCGGCAACGCTGCTCTTCTATCTTTCTTCACTGCCATTATGACGTGGCCCTCACTATTCCTAAGCTGCCTCCTAAACAAAACGTTTCTGAATATTGTGTATCTATTAATATCTGACAGATATTCACTAGTACTAACTTACCATATTCAACTACCATTCCATAATATCCTATTATATTAAGCGAGCAATTTTTGTATGTATCTGGTTATTTTTATATCTGGTTATTTATGTTTTACGGATTTCGAAAACTGCTCTAACGATTTTCACGAAATTTGGAACATAGTAGGTTTATGATATAAAGATTTGTTTGCACTAGGTCTCATTCTTTTGGAAAACTCGCTGAACGACATCAAAAGGATAATTCACCCTTGGAAAACGGATGATAATTTCGTCGTCTCTCGATAACAGAAGATGCGTGTGCCTGTGTGGGAGAGTGACAGAATTATTATTTCCAGCTGTGTAATCATAATCAATCAGCGAGAAATTTTATCTAGCTAGACAATTTTTAATCGATTTGATCAACATAATCTGATTTGTTGACATGACATGATAATCGTCCTAAACTAGAGTATATCATAATTTTCAAAGTTAATCATTATTTGACTATTCCAAGTGATTAGTGAGTGTTATTTTGTTATTCAATTTGGTTTGTATATAATCTAAATTATAATTTTTTCTTTTCAAATGTTTGAACAGAAAATTGAACCTGAGTTCAAGTGTATGGAACATAACCTACTTTCTGGACTATTTTTAGTGTATAACAGTTTTGGGCTGTGTCTGTTAGTACTTCCCCAATCATTTTAAAGAATTGTGTTCGGTTTATCAAAAGTCAAAAAATAAATAACGAGCGAAACTCGTTGCCCCGATATTATTCACTTACGTATGCAACTTTTTAAACTAGACTTTATGATTGATAGTGATGTTAGGGCTAGGGGTACCAAGTAGTTTGAATTTTTAATTGAAATGAATGAACTTGAATTTTCAATGTTGAAACTATATTATTTTCAACTATGATGTGACTTTATTCAACTGTGATGTATTTTGTATTTTTCAAGTCAGCCTATGATTGAAGGTGAATATTTTGTAAATGGAAGATGTTAATTGTGTTTTTCAATTTGGTAGGTCTGCCCGAAGATTGGCGCTTGCATGCAGCTGATTGACAATGTAAAGCCAACCTGCCCCATGTGTATGCTTGCTGTCAGATCGTTGGAGGAGACTGTTGCTAACAACAAGACCGAGGTAACTATTCAACTCACTCCTACCTAACTGTGTTCGCATGAGAATTTTAAATGAATTGAATATTTTTTCCTAGAAAAATATAAAATAAAAATGTTTGTATCCTTTAATTATAGGGGGATTCTAATCTAGTAACATAACTTAAGTAGACCACACGAAAATAGTCCGATGGAAATTGGAATAACTGAGTCCCACCTCACTCCCACCTTCTCCTCCCCCGCTCCCATATACGTTACCAATTTATCAGGTGTATTATGAAAATATAAATGTAGAATAGATATATCTATGTATCTATAAATATTATCTAAAACTCTCAAACTTTTAAGTATCCTAGAAAAATAGAGAATTCCAATCCTGTAACGTAACTTAGAAGAATGCTCTATTCCCATGAACATTAAGAAGAATGTTTTGTTTTTTTTAGAAGAAAGTATTTGTGTATTAAAACACGAGAATCCCTCTCTAGTAGCCTATGAGATTATACTTCAAGCTGTCAGAATTGGTCAAATAGGAAGCTATTGGATGTTATTTGTGAGGAATGTTAATTGTTTGGAGTGTATCACACGACTGTATCGTAGAAGAATGCCTAGCTTCTGTGATTCTCTGATTGTTGATCATAATACAACAACAATGTTCCTTATATTGAACAGAACTTTATTGACATAATTCAAATACTACAAAAAGAAAATTAGAACATCAAATGACACATTGATTGGAAATTCCCTCAGAAAAACATTCATTCTCTCTTGACAAAGTAAAAAATTGTTAAGGCTTATCAGTTGTCTCTAGCTGGGTTGAAATTTTTCACAGTTCTGATTGTCTAAATTTATTATTACACGCAAAGCACTACTATTCGCATTTTTATAATGATGAAGATCACTATGGGCGTCAATGTGTGGCTGGATTGATGAAACTATACAAAGTAATTTGAAATGAGAATTATTATAAACTACTACACTTAATAGAGCATCAAAGTAATAATTATATTTCTTAGTGATCGATTCACAATGAAATATATCACTACCGTTTCTTATATTTGATCCACAAGATCTGTTAGCAATGATTCCTCTAAAGTAAGAGATATTTAATTTGTTGGAAAAATACAAATTGAGCCAAACTACGTAGATTGAATGACTCATCGATTGAGACTACTCGACTGAAGCGGTTTTCGCGGAGATGGAGGTGCTTGATGTCAGGCAATTATACATTAGTACTTTGGCAACATACATATTCAAAAACTATTCTGACATATTTAATACTATCACTCATAATTATACAACAAGGAGAGTAATACATAACAATATCCAGATGCCAAGGGTAAATAAAACCATCTTCACTACTAATTCATACTACATAGCCCATGTTCTGTTAAAAAGCTTACCTATAGCTGTAACAGACTTCATTAACTATAAAATATCTGCATTCAAAATAGCAATTAAAAGGTGGATTCGGGGTATCGGTAGAGGCGAGAGTTGTGAAAGATTGATTACTTCAGAGTTTAGATTCTAGGGCTGAATTCAAATGAGATAAAAAACTAATAAAATCAAAAGACTTCACACATTCTATCACCGGTGACTATTACAAATTTTAATCATTATACTGGCTATTTTTCTGAATCTCCTGATTCTTTTTTTTTGAGGTGTGTGTGTGTGTATGTGTGGGTTTTGGCGTTTTCACGCCTTTGTGCTTCGTCTGTTTGTTGGGTTTGGGTGGGGGGAACGTCACTTATTGGGGGGGCTGGAAGGGGTTTCTTGAGTTTCTAGGGGGTGGCATAGGGATAGGGGGGAGAAATGTAGTTTCTTTCTTAGGGGGGGGGGGGTTTAGCGTCACTATTATTGAAATGTCAACAAGCTTAACCGATCTATGCAAGTACTGCGAAATATATATGCCTATTCCTGCCTTAGACTCATTCTCGCACACAGGCAGTAATGCCTCTGCTAGAGTGAATATTTTTTAATATATATTTGTATATCTGCTGTCATTTCTGTGGTGCTGAAAGTGTATTGTAAAGTGTATTCTTATTTTATGATGTAGGCTACCTCTGTAATTGCTTGTACGACTTATGAAATAAATAACTTTTTGAATTGAATTGATTTATAGATTTGACTGATTGATTGATGTTGCAGGAAAGCATCAAACACGGCCTGGACAACTTGTGCTCGCACCTGGGCGCCGAGATGCGGAAGGACTGCGAGCGCTTCGTGAACACATTCACCGAGGACATCGTGAACGCAGTGATGGCCGACTTCAACGAGAAGGAGGTGTGCGCCTACCTCAAGATGTGCAGCGCCGAGGTGATGTCAACCGATGTTGTCACCTTCGATCCCCACGCGACCAACAAGCCTGCAACTGAAACTGTTGCTACCAAAAAGCCTGCAACTGAAACTGTTGCTACCAAAAAGCCGGAAACTGAAACTGTTGCTACCAAAAAGCCGGAAACTGAAACTGTTGCCACCAAGAAGCCGGAAACTGTTGAAAAGACTACACCTGTGAATATCGGTAAGTTTTCTTATTATATTGATGTTTATCACTTCTCATCGACTTTCTCATCAATATCAATATATCGATGTATCAATATATTGATGATTCCTTATTTCGCTTCTACAAAGTAATTTCTGATTCCGACTAATTATGATTAATCTATCGATATATTCCTGATTTTGATTCTATGAATATTGGTGAGTTTCAAGAAGAAAAAAGGGTACATTTCGATTAATCTGAGTACATGTTTATCCTTTTCCATCGACATTTTCATTAATTTATCAATTATTAATTCTTTCCTTATTGCGATTTATAAATATCAACCATTAGATGAAAATCAGCTAGTAACTAAAGTGAATAACTAACTGTATATATAATCCGCATTACCAAAAAGACAGCTTCTCTGATTGGTTCTTGTGGAATTAATCACGTTTGAAATTTAACCGGTTTTTGTGCAACCGGCATTTAGACTGTCAGATTGGTCAAATTCAACCAATCTGACAGTTTTATGCCCGGTTACAGAGTCGTTGCATAAAATCTAACAGCTATGTGAGACATAGATTAAAATCACTGACATAAATGGTTGGTCATTGCACAGTCGTTTGCCGAAGCCCATTTAGCTATATCTCGAATTAGCATCACGCATAAGTCACACTGCAGCTCTATTCACTTTTTTCCGTACGTGCTTCTATTCAACCAATGTTTTGGCATTGAGGAAAGTTTCAATAGACATCACTGTGAACAGACCTAAAAGACGTCACATAAAAGTGATAAACAACATGGCGACTCTTGGCATTTGGCGAGATTTCTCACCATATTTATTTAGCGATTTGGAGGTTATAAACAACTTTTAAAGTGAAGAAACACGGAAAATTCTAACTTACCGCATTGTCAATAAATTATTTAAAAAATCGTCATTCATTTCATCCAACATAAGTTGATAATATTATTATAATCATTGGTTTTCAATGATCATGTAGGTTATAATTTAATTAGAATTATATCACAATTCTATTATATTGGTTGAGCCCCCACAAGTAATGAGGCTACAATAATATGAGTTGTGGGTAGCCAAAATACTCGTTAGAAAATAAATACTTATAAATATTTACTTGTTAGTAAATACTTATCATACTTATTAGTAAGCTATACTCGGTAAAGATAATTTACTTATATAAAGATAGTTTTTCGTAAACAAGTTTCAAAACAATCTATCATGTAGCTATCATGAGCTATAAAATGCATTTCGCGGGAGTAGATAGTGGATCTAACAGCCCGACATCGGGCCCATAACTTAACTGACCGTTTTTAGCGTTTTAAGACATAAATAAGCTTCTTCTGACGACTGTGCAACAGAAACATATCGGGCGTTTTTAGTTCTATGTGAGCTATAGTTTACTTTGACGTCTGTGCAACGAAAAGTTGAATTATGACTTCGTAAATGAATTGACTGCCTGTTTTTAATTTTATGTGACGACTCTGCAACCCTGCATAAGATCCGATTAAACAAAAACAAAAATTATGTTTTAGCGGCAGTTAGATCTAGTCAGAATGATTTCAAATTGTTTTTGTATATGATTTTTTGTTAGTTTAGAAGCAGTATGCTCTGCTTATCCAAATAATGGCGTTGATAAATACATATTTCAATTTCATATAATCTTTTTGCAGAGACGAACGAGGTACATGATGATGTTACAGTTGGCGACAACAAACAAAAGTGTGTCCTGTGTGAATTCGTCTTGCAGAGAATTGACAACGAACTGAAGGATAAGAAAACTGAGGTATGTCAATGTACTATCCTTTATTGTTATTATTCATATGGCTTTCATTGGTTGCTGACGGAAGTTCCACCTCTCCTGTATATAATATCATTTAAGCCGTCAGTGGGCCTTACGACTGTCAAACTTCAGCTGAGACCGACAGTAAAGTGTCCATCTGATAACACGGGAGTGACCTGTTCAAAAACTTTTTTCGGTCATGTACTATCATAGCCACCTCTAATACAAGTCCCCGGCCTACGATATTGCAACGTCGCAGTGTAGGCCTATTATCTAATACATGATTGGTGAAAAAGATCAGCTGGTAATTTTCAAAATCTGTTTCACCAATCATGTATCAGATACTAGGCCTACACTGCGACGTTGCATTATCGTAGGCCAGGGCCTTGTATTAGAGGTGGCTATGGTACTATCCTATTCAATTTCTATTCCAGATATTACTTTCCTTGCCCTATTACCATAGGTAAGGAAAGTATTGCTTTCCGAAAAAAATTAAGGTACCACAATTTCTAAATTTCTATATGTTTCAAGGTCCCCTGAGTCCAAAAAAGTGGTTTTTGAGTATTGGTCTGTGTGTGTGTGTGTGTGTGTGTGTGTGTTTGTGTGAGTGTATGTGCGTCTGTGTACACGATATCTCATCTCCCAATTATTAACGGAATGACTTGAAATTTGGAACTTAAGGTCCTTCCCCTATAAGGATCCGACACGAACAATTTCGACCAAATGCAATTCAAGATGGCGGCTAAAATGGCGAAAATGATGTCGAAAACAGGGTTTTTTGCTATTTTCTCGAAAACGGCTCCAACGATTTTGATCAAATTTATACCTAAAATAGTCATTGATAAGCTCTATAAACTGCCGCAAGTCCCATATCTGTAAAAATTCAAGGTGCTCCGCCCCATCTTTGCAAAGTTTGATTTTAGGTACCCAATTATCAGGCTTCAGATACAATTTGAACAGAAAATTTTAAGTGAAAAAGATTGAGCATGAAAATCTCTACAAGTAATGTTCAGTAACATTTTCACATAAATTTGAAAATAATCTCGAAATTCCAGGAAATGTCATTATTCAATTACAAACTGTTGGCAACTGTTGATTCTATTGAATCATTCACTATGAAGAGATAGCAGACCTCGTGTGTCTCCAGCGTTATAGTCCTGTCACCAGCTGACTCAAATATTTGAATAGTAGACTTGAGATGCGAGGGAACACTAGCGTCGTCAGGTGATCAATTTTCATAACGGCAAGGAAAGTTGTGTGAGTGCGCCACACCATATTTTTTTCAATATACATTGATGTGTTCATGATCCCATAAATGCAGCTGATCCCTGGATTGTATTCTATCCAATGTTTTTCAGGGTCACCTCGAAATGAACAATCTATTATGTATATTTTTACTGAAAAAATTATACTTCATGCTCATGCAGTATGAGTATGGTTTATTCATTTATGACCATGGTTTATTCTCATGGTTTGTGTCATCTGCATTGGGGTGATGTCACACTAGGTCGAATGCGACACAATTGGACAGAAAATTGCAGTGAGCATAAATACAAAATGTCCGGATGCGTGTAGTGTAACATGGTCTTCACCCACTCAAATACTTACAGATGGCTTTGAACTTTCTTCTATTTTTGTTGAACTTTGAGATTAATGTTTCTTAGTAAATGGTTTCTTACAAGGTCTTTAGAAACCATAGACCTTGATTTTTTTAGTTCCTTAAGAGCTTTATAAATTTAGTCTTTCACATAACTCAAATAATTAAAATTGTTTTTTGATAATAAAATCTTTTTGATGCCATTCAAAATCCTACCAATATTGCCCTGTAACAATGTATTTAAAATCTGTTGAACTTTTAGCTTGGTTTAATTTTTAATTCCAGTATAAATTTTAAATCATTTGAACGTTTTGCTCGTCTTTGTTTTCAATTATTACTCTTGTAAGCGATTGTTTTCTCAGGATAGTTGAATTTGTTATGCGGAGGTTTAACTGTATAAATAATTTGTTTGCTTGTTTTTGTTTTCAATTATCATTAATGTAAGATGAATGAACTAATAAACTTGAAATTCAACTATCAAATGGGAATATTCCCGGACAATTATGTTATGTAATGAGAAATTAATTAAATTAAATGTTGTGGTTTACAGGACGAGATCAAGCACGCAATCCACACGGCGTGCAGCCACATGCCACACACAGTCGTGAATCAGTGCAACCAGTTCATCAACCAGTACGCCGACCTGATCTTCGACCTGCTGGCCGACAGCCTCGAACCCAAGCAGATCTGCACCAAGATCGGACTCTGCAAGAACGACACCGTCGTTGAGGGTAAGTAGACTGCCACCAATGACAAGCATTCATGTTGAGAAATACTGACAAGTCAATCTCACACTATACCTGATAGTTTTAAAAGGGAGTAAGAAGAGGCATGAATTGTAGATTGATATTCTGTGTAATTGTTGCATCCATTGTAGCTAGATATTAGCTTGTTGTAGGCAATAGTAGTTAGTTATCCACTGGATTTCCACATATCAGTATCAGTGTCCGTTACAACTAAAATATGATTCGCGTGAGTTCTAATGGTAGGTACCATCATAGAGAAACAATAGCGTAAGTAGATATGCCATGGTATAGGTCGTTTATGTCGCAACTTTTACTGTTATCTCAAGCCGATTATTGTAGATTTTTACTGTTTTGTTGGGGTAAGAGTGTATGAACGGCACAATATGAGAGACTACCAGCTTCACGGGAAATAACTACGTGGACTATCGGCTTGGGATAACAGTAAACGTTGCGACATAAACGCCATATACTATGGGATATCTACTTACGCTATTGTTTCTCTATGGTACTATTCCCAATCAGCTCAGCCGATCAAATATTAGTCCCATTAGAAACTATGGAAATGATAATTTAATTGCACAGGACACTGATATTGATATGTGGAAATCCAGCTTGAAGGGATATTTTCCCCTGAATTATGTCCAGCAAATCAAATCAATTTTTATTCATTGACAACATTTACATAATAAATTCCGTTACAGATGGTCTTACAGATCATTGAATATAATATAGCAGTTCTTTCAGTATCGACAGAAAGTTGGGCAAACAGATAAGCTAGAGCGGGAAGATTTTAGTTTAAAATACAGTCAGAAAAAATGCTGAAAGTCGCAAAAAGATTCAAATCTGGGACTAAAGTATTACAATTTCTATTAAAAATCCCTTTAAAATCCAATCCATCATTACAATAAAAGAATAAACTATAGAACTTGATTAGGAGCAAACCCATTCTTGAAAGAGAATGAGGCTGTGATGTTTTACAAATGGCTTCCAAATTAGCTGACTCGTATGTGAAATAGTGGTGAAGCTAAAACATGGTCAGTAGTCTTTCTCGACGACAAATAGTTATTTGTGCAACTAGTGCGCAAAGTGACAGTTTGCTGCACCGAAAGAAACGTTTACGCCCGAGCCGTAGGCGAGGGCGGAATGGTTTGTTGAGTGCAGCAGAGGAACTTTGCGCACGTATTTCACATTAAGTTTTTCCTACAGTTACCATTGAATATGAAAAGTGGGTAATTATGGGTAAAATTGCCTGAAATCCATCAAATGTTTTTCTGTGTAATTTTATTATTGTTAAAAACCTTAATCCTAAAATCCTAAAGTCCTCGTTGTCCTTGGTTATAATATATAATGTAATAATTAGCGCGTTGTGCTTCGTTGCACCTCTGCTCACTATAGCAGCCACAGCAGTCACTGTTACCAACTTCATTTTGATTTTGCTGCACTGTTGCTCCATATAACCTACTAAGTATTTTGCGTTGCCATGTTGCAAATCTGGAGTGCAGAAAAAATTTTCCCGCACTAGAGCGGAAAAGAGATTCTTTGCGTTCTGTAATCAGTGCAGCAATGGCCACTTTTCAACGTAACTGTAGGAAAAAATATTTGAGGCACTCCTAATTCCATCAAAGATGAAGCTGGTGTTTAAAATGAAATGTGGCTTTTGAAGCCACGGTTCATCAATGTGGGAGCATTTGTCCTTTGCTTTTATATCGAGACTTTACTATTTGACATTCCAATATGGGTATAACATTTTAAAATGCTTCTTTAATGATTGATTTACTAGGTGAGTGCATGAACCGGTAGACTACTGAATGGTAGATTATTGAATTGAAGATTCTTGTAATGGTATTATTTTGAAATAATGATGGGTTAACTCTCACCCTGCTTCAATTTCAATCACATTGAGTGTTGTTTGTTGGTTATTTCTCTTGCTAAATTTGTGCTTTGAGCGAAGAGCTGGCGATAGAATGGCAGATTTAGCAAGACACTCAATAAAGCTGTTTGCAATTCAGCTCTCAACACTACTCGCTAAAGCTATATAGGTGGGTTCTATTTATAATTATTATTGATAGAATAGGCTACACTCTCGTGTGTGTATTCAGTAGTTTGAGTAGTGCTAGAGCAATTTTTAGTTTTTTTTTTCAAATCAATGTTATTTGAATTAATGGATTTTTTTGTTGTTGATTGATCTTTGTTAATAAATCTGATAAAACAGAAAATCTTGCTTCACAAGGGTCTAATTGAAAACTTTGCAAACTGGAAACTTGACATAATGAAACTTGAAATCTTGAAGAATCAAAAATAGGTCTAATTGAAAACTTTGCAAACTGGAAACTTGACATAATGAAACTTGAAATCTTGAAGAATCAAAAATAGGCCTATAACCATCCTCGGTAAATAAAGAATTTTAATGTAAGATTTGTACGTGTATAAGTCAGTTCTTTTCTTTATTGTAATATAGATTTGGCAATAATTTTGGATGATAGGATTCGTTTACATGGTATGAACAGAAAATGTCAACTTCTACAAGCGAAGTAGCTTTCTTCATACTTTGAATTGACAACTTTCGTTCAACTCATTCATTCCAACTAGTTAGCTATTTAGAAAATCAGTTTTGAAGAAATTATTCTTCTACATTTTTTACGTGTAATTACCTAGTTTGAACAATTGATAAGAAACGTATATTTTTAATTATTTTCATTCTATTGGTCTACTCAAGAAATTTATAATACGGTTCTAATTATCATGGGTAAGAGTGGCCGTAGTCGAGTGGTTTAGACGCTGGCTTAGTAAACCAGAAGCCCCGCGTTTGAAATTGTGTTGACAAGATATTTTTCCCGAGCCACTCACGTGCTTCTGATGGATACGTAAATCCGTCGTTCCCGGCTGCCTAAATTCAGTCGTTAAGTCATGTCAGAGGCCCTGAAATTGATTTGACTGTAGTCCTGAGCCAGCCAGGTCGTAATTAAAAGCTAGAAACCTATGTGAGCATCATAAATTCAGATATTTTGTGTGTAAATGTTTTTTTTTAATTAATAAAATTGAATTTAGTTACATTCAGATTTTAGGGTTTTCTAGAGTCTTAAAAAACTCATTCCATGTGAGTTTAATTGTTTCAGAGTTTCATTGATTAGGCTATCAGAAGTCTATGAACAAAAGGAGTTCATTCACTGTCAGAATTCCTTATAAATATCATCCATGCTATGCTTTCCATTCAACCAATTTGACAGTTTAAAGTAAATCTGTAGTGTTACTCTGAAATAGTTAAAACATGAAACATTTACTAATGGCTATAGTATATTAATTAATGTTAATCTTCTATAATATAAGATTGATTTCTTTGCATAATGATTGTGAGTAAATTCATATTATGGCAATGATTTTATTTTTGGGACCAGCATCCAGAAATCTTTCGTCCTTTCTTTATTAAAATTCTTCTCACATCACATATTGACATGTATACAAATAGAGAAATCAACATAAATTACACCATTTATATCATACCAGCAGGTAACCCGTGCTCCGCAAGGATTTAATTTAAAACGACGTAATGAAATCTTGAAGAATTGAAAATAGGCCTATAACCATCATCGGTGAATTAAGAATCTATATGCAAAATTTCAAGTTAATCAGTTCAGTAGTTTAGACGTGATGATGCGTCATTCGTGAGTTTCCTATCCCGTACGTGTATAAGCTAGCTTCTTTCCTTTATTATAGTATATAGATAAGTATTAAGGATTTATTATTTAGATCTTTTTTTAATTTTGTGGCTACCCCATGAAGCTAATTTTAGCTTCTAATAATAATTACGATTATTATGAAATTTGCTCTATGCATGATGTTAAATTCTGCTATAGGATACAGTAATATAACATTTTGTAGAAGAGATTGGTATAGGTAGACCGAGGAAAATATAGGTATAGTAACAGGTGTGATAAACCTAATTCGTGAAGTGGTGATGATGATGTTGATAATGTATTTATCGATTATGTTTGATAATAATAATGTATCAGTATTTATCGATTATTGTTTCAGAAGTAGTCGAAGTGAAGTCCGAGGAGATGAAACGTGACGCCAGCTTCGACGAAACATCGGCGAAGATCGTGTACTCGTGCCTGGGTGCCGTCGGAGTCATCGCAGTCATTGTCCTCGTGGCCACTGGTATCAAATCCCGAAACAGCTTCATCCACAACACCCCCTACATCCGAGTTACTAAATAACTTGCGCTCATGCCTAAATAACTAGCTCTTTATTTTCGACTATAATTTCTATTGATAGCTGTTTTTCAGAAGCAATTTTAACATTTTGATATGCATTGTAAAATTATTGGAAATGTGATTAAAAAAATAAAATTATTATTGTTTATTGTTACTAAGGTGTAATATTTGTATGTAAATATAAGTATAAATGATATCCATACAAGTAGACGTATTGATTTTCTTTTTATTATCTAGATGCTATTTTGTTAATGATATCTACAAAAGTAGACAAATAAATCTTATTCTTGGTTTTATCTCATGAATATTTTGTTCAGGATATCCACTGAAGTAGGCAAAACAATATTATTCGTTGTGTTTATTACATACATATTTTGTTTATTATATAACTTTCATAAGAGTAGACGAATCAATCATTTCATTCAAGATGTTAAGATAGATGAAAGTTTCTCACTTTTCATTTTTCTTCGTAAGTCTACAATCTATTTGCACTGTGACATGTTTTCCAAACCTACATTGTGCATTTTCTTGTCATCTTGTATTGACTATAAAGTTATCTTATACTGAGAATGATAGATACATATTAATTAATATGGTGTGATATTTTTGAAAGATGGTCGATTTCTAGATGACTGAATTGAATGTGTATGTGTTAGGTTGTAATAATGAGAAATAAAGTTTTTAATTAAAAGACAATCAGGTATTTTATTTTTGACCATTCCTGTTGGGTGAATATCTTATCTTCTTTTTTGAGTTGTTGCTGTAAGAATCGGCGCACATCAAAAGTGTTATGCTCGCTTCTCATAAAAAATCTTGTCAATTTTTATACCCACCATGATATAAAGAAAGTTCGGAAAGTCATTGTTCACTTTAATCATGGAAATTGAATACTTTGAGGCTCGTGACTTTCCGAACACTGTAGATTCTGGAAAAAAATGTAATTACTACTTTAGTGTTACTGTTGTAATCATTATATCGGTAAATTTGCACGTTTGCTTATCAAGTTGGTTTAATCCTGGCTGTTGGTGTTTTATACTAATTTCTTCCGCATTTATTCTTCAAAAAACAAATTATTTTCTATCCTCTACTTTGAAAGTAGTCTCATATTTAGTATTGTACTCTCATCCTGCTTATAAGAGTAGTTTGTGTTGCCTAGTTGACTTCCCATATTCTATTTCGTCAACCATTTTCTCTTGAGTAATTTGAATGATGATAATTCTCTAAATACTATTACCAAAGTAACTGTACTTCAAGTACTCTGCTACGTACTGAAAAGAAGTTATTGATATTGATAAAATTATTTACATGAAAAACAACAAGAAACAAGAAATGTAATAGTATTTGAATAGGATATCTTATGTTCTCGTACTTGTTCAACAATAATTATACACATCAACTGGGTAAAAACACATCACTTGAATGGGTTACTTTTTACAAATTAATAAGAACACTATGAAAACTAGTCCAGTCAATATAGACATAAAAAGGGGGTGTGCTTGCAATTTATATTGTAGTTCTGATTTTTTAATATATTTTTGGATACATAAGAGAAGTCCAGAACCAATTTTTTATTCATGCCAAATTTTCTTCTGCTAGATATAGAGTGGCCTAAAAACCTCGAATTTTCTGTTCATTTTCCAGGTTTTAGCTATTTCCGCCAAATCCTGCTGCAACAGGACAGAAAAATTAGCTTTCTTTTTTTTAGATAATGAAATTTATAATAAAATGACATTATTCGGAACTCTCTATCTTCAATTAGCACTGAGTTACAATTTCCCAAAATTGAGAGAAATTTTAAGAAAAAATCAATTTTGATGAATTTCAGTTTTTGATCAACAATATCTTCCGATTGTTACCATTTAGATGTATAATTCAAAATCCCTCTGGGCGTATTTTTGTGCTCTACAATCTGAGATCAGGTATCTCATATAGATTTCCAGGTACACCTGACAACAATGCTCCTTGTATTGTGAAAAACACCTAATTTTCAACCATCATTACCAACTACATTGTCCTCACATTGATATTTCGCATCAAAATTGATTTTTTCTTCTAATTTCACTCATTTTTGAAAAATCATAACTCAGTACTGTATTGGAGATAGAGAGTTTCGAATGATCTCATTTTATTCAGAATTTTATAATCTAAAAAAAGGTGAGAGGTAATTTTCTGTCCGATTACGAGATTTGGCAGAAATAGCTGAAAACTGGAAAAGGAGCCGAATATACGAGGTTTTTGGGCCACCCTGTATCTAGCAGAAGGAAATTTTGCTTGAAGAAATTGGTTCTGGACTTCTCTTATGTACCCAAATAATATATTAAAAAATCAGAACTACAATGTAAATTGCATGCACCAATGTATATAGTGACTGGACTAATCTTGTAGTACCCTTTTTTATTTAAAATATTATAACAACTAGCTTCGACCATTGTTGTTGTAATATTTCAAATAAAAAAGGATACTGTTGTTCTTATACTGTTGTTATACTCTTCTACTGTTGTTGGATACATATTGTTCTTATTAATCTACTGGGTATTATTCACGATCTTCATATAATAATGATGAGTTTATTTTCTTGTTTAGGGCTACTTGTATGTACATCAAAATTTAAAGAACCCATTTTAACTTTTCATTTTTACACAATATTTTTCGAGCTTTAAAGTATTTTATAGTGTGAATTAACACATTTAGATATGTTAATAAAAGACATACACTTGGAAATGAAAATACATACACACTCGGAAATGACTTGAAAGTCCGAAACATGTAGTGTAAAAATAAAAAGAGAGGTTAGAAGCGTACTTTGATTTTTATGTAAATAATAAAGATATTTATAATCTATCTAATCGTAGTTCAATTTCAATATTTGTGCCAGATACCTGTCTCATGACAAGCTAGGTATTTCATAATACAATAAGGTTACCTACTGTAAGATACGTTAGTCTGGGGCCAGACCAAATGAGCATATATGCTTGTTCTCAACTAAGATTAATAAAAATCTGGATAAGGCAAGTTTAGACGCTCTAATGCCATGAGAACGATTCATATACTTTTGTAAACACAATTTATCATGTTTCTTTTATGTCGGGGGTTTTCTGTGTTTCATACTCCAGAATTCGTGCTCTTACTCTATGCTCGTTTGGTCTAAACAGCCTTGAGCTGGATTCGTCCGGTAGTTCACGACAGTGAACAGTGAAAATATAACTCCAATAAGTTGCAATGGTATTATTCATACTTATTCGGCCGGGCTGTGTGGGAATAGTCCAATTAGAACTCGTGTAAATTATATTTACTGGGATGACTTTGATCACAACTATGAGAAGTCGATTATGATTCTCGTATCTTCTATAGAAGGCGGGAGAAGAGGAAACGTGACATTCATGCTCTCCTTTAAAGTCCACTGACTTTAAACGCGAATCTCACTATTTGTTGGTACTCATTTATTCCAATAGAGAAGAGCTTGGTTTGGTGCATATTTTCAAGTGTGTGTTGAACGCATATGCTGAAGCAGTACGGAATCTCTTATAGTTGTTGCACCTGAGTGATGCTATAGGGAGATTCCCTACAATCTGTCAGCATTGTTTGAGTTGTTTTTAGGAATGCTAACAGTTGGAAGTGAATTCCACTTTAGAAAATCTAATGTGAGTGAATTTTCATGAAACACATCACTTTTAGCAGAGAAGTAACTTGACTATAACTTGAGGAAACGTGCACGGATCGGAAAATATAAGTAATAGTATAGCTTCAGGCGGTAAGTAAACTACGACAATTTGTTGTATTTCATTGTAAATATATGAACTCAATACCTTCTGGAATTTCAATTGCCTAGATAACTGCGTATACAGTAACTATATTACCCAAATATTTATAGTAATATAGGTAATTACTGTAACTATAGTAACATAATTACTGTAATTAGCTGCTGTAACTGCGTAGATTATTAAAATAAGTTCAACTTGAAATGTTTTATTCAGATGGAAATAAATTGGAAATTGCATTTCAATCAATAATTATTATTATCAAACGAAAATCCCAATTATCAGTTTTATTCAGCTTTAGTTCTTAGCTTACTTTTTTATATATGATAAATCGACAGTTGAAAATAAATATGATATTGAAATTTTACAAAATGGTAATTATACAGTATACTTGATAGATATTTAATTAAAATCCAAATTTTATTGCACATAGGTACACTGAAAAATGCATCTGTAGCTAACAACCCAGAAAACAGCTAAAAGGAAATTATTTTCTTGAAGAACAATTTTTCGACTGACAACAGTAATTTTAAATCGTCACTCCGCTTTCTCAATTTTAGAAGAAGTATTTCATTTAAGAATGAACTATTTTGCTTTATTGAAGAAGTAATTATTTTGCGTTATGGTACCACCTAAGTAAAGTAATACGTAAGTGCTATACTTGTAAGCATTTTTCTACAGACAATTGAACTGGTGGTACGAAATTTTGTGCATTTGAGAACCAACTGCATGTGCATAATACTGATTGTTGTTTGTTGTTAGCTCCAAAAATCACAAGTAGGCTACTCGTTTGCATGATTAATAACCTGAAGGGTGATCTTTTTGAAATACAACCACTATACTGGGAGTAGCCGTGTAGGCCTACTGGTAAGTTATTAAATTTCACAACTAGATATTTTAATACTTTATTTTCTCTAAAGTGTAAATATAATCAAATATTCACCAAAAACATAATTAATCCTATTATAACGTTTTGTCTAAATAATATTTTTACCTACCGGTATCACAAAATAATTATGTTCCTCATCCAGTTTCATGTTGTTCAATATGCCTTGCCTGAAAGTCATAACTGATTCATCAAATATTGAGTGTAAATGAATATAAAAAATATAAGCGTATTGTCCGTAGTCGAGATACTGGCTTTATAATCCAAAGGCCTGGGTTCACATTCCGACCCGGGGAAGATATCAAAATTATTTTACTTGGGCCACTCCCGTGCTTTGGATGAACACGTTAAATCCGTCGGTCCCGGATGCCTAAAAACAGTCTATAGATCATGTCAAACACTGAAATTCATCAGGTGCGACCTGAAAACTCTGACACCAGACCTGAGCCAGCCAGGTCATTTGATGTTATTATTATTCTAATATAAGAAAATTGAATTTAAACCATTGCCAATCAAAACAAATTTGTGGTTTAAATTCATTAGGATATTTCAGCTACGGTTCAAAACGTTACTGATTAGAATAATTTTTGTTCAATTTAATGAAAAAACAATTAAACAAATCGAGAATAAAGTTGTATGATAATGCTGTTTATTATATGATACTCTAAAGCCTCGTTCACACCAGAGCTGTCAACAAAATTTTGTTCACAAAAAGTTTACTTCAAAAAATATGTCAATTTGTTCTATCTAGATAAATTAATAACTTTCAATACCGTAATGATAAATTAATATTACGGTACTTAATTTTCAGTTTCTTACCGTACAAGGTGCCTCGCCTGTGAGGCTTTGCTTGGTTCTCTGCAAGCGATATCCGAAGATCCAATCGTGAGATCATCGTTGAATGGAGAACTGATCGACTTTTGTGACCAGCTTCCACCGAAAATGCATTCTCCGGTAACTATTCCAGAGTATTTTAACTTGAGAAAAACGGGTTATGCTCGTTCTCTCATGCAGCTTGCCATAGTTTTCTAGCAGGTTCATGGTAGGTACATAAAAACTTAATACTACATATAAACTGGACATTTCTATCCCAATTAACTAATTTAGTAGTTTTGATTCAAATAGTGTATAATTGATTAATCAGCTCTTATATACTTCTATTATGAAAATGTCTATTATCCATGACAAATTAGTAGCCCAAGATTTTTAATTCCATTAAAAACCGAGTGTTAAACTTCAGAATCACTTCTCGGCAGTTTGTAACCCACCTAAAACTGTAGGTTCACTCATTTCTCACCATCGTTTTCTCCCATTTTAAACGTATACAGTAACATATTTCAGGGCTTATAGGACGTCATGACATCATCAAAAGACGTCTTAGTAGAACCTCCTAGAGTTCACTTTAAACGATTGAACATCTTGATGATAAAATGTCGTCAATGACATGATCCATAATATTCTTGACACTTTAATTACCGTACTCATTTTCAAGGATTTATGGACCCCCTCCCATTATTCTATTTCATTCTAATCATGAGCCCCTAATTGCATTTTCCAATCAATTTTAATCCATTATGATTATTCAGCTCACACGTTAAACCTTTATATATTTTATGAAATATAAAGGATATCCAAAGGATTACAAAATGAAAACACAATATCATATTTTGTATTTTCTAATTTTCCTAAATTCCCAATTCTCATTCCGAACATGATATTCCAACATGCACTACTAGCAATATTGTTTATTGTGTTTTTTATGTTACAATATTATTATTATTAAATCTTTAATATTGCTAATGTATCATGGCACCTTAGCAAACAGTGTAAATATCTGAACTCTACTGTTATAAAATGACATTTTCAGTTTCGGTTCAGTAATAATATTGAAATTAATTTTTTTGTGTTTGACAGTGCAAAGATGTGGTAATGCAACTGGCTCCTCAAATGGAAACTATTCTACAAGAGATTCCACTGGGCCCAATCGTCTGCTATCGAGCGAAGAACATTTGCCGTCCTTATCACGAGAGCGGCATCCACACTCATGTCATGGCGGCGGGTTGCGAGAAAGGACCTGATTTCTGGTGCAAGACAACTTCTAACGCTGTGCTCTGCGGCACTTCGGTCAGTTCAATTTATCGATATATTTTTATAGAATACATTCAAAAGTAATGGAGATTTCAAAAGATTCACTTCGGTCAGTTCAATTTATCGATATATTTCTATAGAATACATTCAAAAGTAATGGAGATTCCAAAAGATTGAAAATTTTTAATAATTAATTCTAATAGTTTGTTGATGGGGAATGGAATTTTTTCATAAAACTAATAACTTATATATTTTTTTATGTGATACTATATTATATGAACGTATTCCATGTAGGTCTCCTTTCTGTAGAAATTGTATTGAGATGTGACAAAAATAAATACTTCTATCAAGTATCAAGTTACGATACAATAGGCTCAATTCTCTTGAGGAAAACATTTTCAAAACACATTTGAGATCATGATATTACTAAATTTTAAATTTGTTATCGAGATGGGCCAATATCTTCATTTTGACTTGCTATTACTAACTAGATTTAAGACTAGTTTGACTAGTTACTAGCGATAATCAATAAACTGATATCAGTTGCAAATGAAAGAAGCTTTGGGTAATTACTTCATTGGTAATTGTTTCATTTCCTTCTAAATATTCTATCCAATGTACTCTACATATATTGATTCTATCTGCTTGTTCATGGTTCCATAAACGAATAATTTGTCGAATTTTCAATCGAAAAATCAACATAGTTTTATTCATCAATTTATTTTTTCCAGGCCATCAAACACTGCCAGGAGAAATTTTGGAAAGCTGAGAAACCAGGCTACAGGAAGAAACTCAATAATAATCTGATTTAAATCCAGGTTATATGATTTAGAGATTACTTTGGTTTTTCATTATCCTAAAATTTTTCTACTTATAATTTAGAGTACATGGATTCTGGCCTGATCGTTAGATATCAGACATTTTAGTTTCTTAGTTCTCAGATTTGGCAGATTTCAGTAAGGTAGTTCCTAGAATTCTAATGCTCTGATTTTTGGTTTGTAGATTTTATTAATTTCCTTTTGTAAGTAGCCTACTTGAATTTGGGAAAATTGCTGTAGTATTTAGTTGTTACTAGTGGTCCAATACTACCTAGCAATTCGTTAGAAAATTTGTGAATTGAACAACAGTTTAGAGTTCTTGATATTTGTTTTCATAGTGAAATTGACCATATTTTAGTCTTTATGAGAAAGTTATTCAAATGAAGATCATTTCCATGGAATAGGATTTGAAAATTCGACTGAGTCATTGTCAATATTGTAGATCCGTTCCATAATTGAATAAAAACACAAATATGTTGTCAAATTCTACACAGTTTTATCCGGTACACGAGCATGGTTTCGTGACCACACCGGTCACATTTTCAAGTTGACTAAAGCTAAGAGGTTAAGGTACCAATTCATATTCAATGTTTACCTTAACCTTTTAGCTTTAGTCAACTTGAAAATGTGACCGGTGTGGTCACGAAACCATGGTCGTGTACCGAATAAAACTGTGTAGAATTTGACAACATATTTGTGTTTTTATTCAATTAAGAATAGGATATTCCTGATTAAAAACTTGAGAACTTAAATATTAGATGCATACTTCTATTTGCAAAAAATATATACCGTACATCATCTTATTCTTAAAAGCTATAGAAGAACTCGTGTGATTCTTGATGTGATCTATTTTTAATAAAGTGGTTGATCTTACACCAAACATGTTCAATTGAGTATCTCAATCCTCTTCTTCCTTTCTACAAAACATAAATAATTTTCTTAAGTTATAAATGATATAGTTTTCAATATTATTGCATATATCCATCTAGTTAGTGACCTTCTTAGAAATTGATTAAGATTCATATGCCTGCTATTCCCGTTGTAAGGGTGATCACTGGAAGAGCCGACTCTGAATGCCATTTCTGAGTTGGGAAATCGCTTCCCGGTGGTTGGGAACCCACCTAAAGCTGTAGGTGCACTTATCTCTCATCATCATTTTTTCATCCAGCCTGGAGCTCGTGTCTCGCCAACAGTAAGAGATATCTCTGTTATCACTATATCACTATAATATCGTGATAAATGAATATAGAAAATTATCAATTAGAATTATTTATCCTGAATAATAGGAGGGGATGTAGAGATTTAGTTAAATAATTAAAACAAATTTCCTAATTACAATTTATTCAGTCGAATCGTTTCACATTATGGACATAACTTAATAAATAATAAGTAGTTTTCGAATATTTCACACTCATAGGCTGGATTCAGTATAGTGACATAATATTTACACAGAACTCTACATGCTTCAAATAATTAATCTACTGAAACCAAAACAACAGAGATTCACATCGAATAATGTACAATAATTTACACAAATTACAATATCGAACAATGAAAACAACAAGGAAACTTGAGAATTGACTAAGTACATTCAAGATAGAAAATTGTAAGAGTTATTCGATTGATGTTACAGTCTTGTTAAATACTACTAATAATGATGGATTAGGTTTATGTTGGCAGCATGGTAAACTATAAGGGAGAAGTGGAGATTCACTTGCAAGTGTGTACATCCATTGTTTTGGAGCACATTCTGCACTCCACGTAGCAGCACCAATGGAACTTGCAGTCGCACCTTTCTTTGATTGTGACTTTCTGGGTGTTGTACCCCCTGCCACAACACATTAGCTTGCAGCCATCCATACCGTGTGAAGTCCGGTTGCAGATTCTTCCGTGGGTACCTGTAACATTCAAAGTACTCTATTTATTTAGTTGCTGAGTTGTAATAAGCATTCATCGCTCGGATTGCTGCAGTGAGGTTCGTTTCTGACAGCATTCAATATAAATATAACATCAACGGTTTAAAGTGAATATCACTGTAGATATAGGCTGGTGTTATAGAGCGTCGAAACACCAGTCTGCTATCTTTGCACCGATCATGGGTTTGACATCTATCCCGGATACTATATTATCATCCTTCAAGTGGGTACACAATTTGTACAAATAGGTACAAATTTTGTTGATATTATCCATTTATTTATACATTCATCCAAAAATTCATTCTTATATTTATCCATTTATTTATTTTCTTATTCAATCATCCATTCACAATCATAGAAATCTCAGAAAGGCACCAAAGGCTGCAGCAAAAACAAAAATCTGGTGTGGCGCACTCACACAACTTTCCTTGTTGTTATGAAAATTGATCACCTGACGCTAGTGTACACGCGCATCTCAAGTCTACTATTCAAAGATCTGCCAGCTGGTGACAGGACAATAACGCTGGAGACACACGAAGTCTGCTATCTCTTCATAGTGAATGATTTAATAGAATCAACAGTTGCCAACAGTTTGCATTATTGAATAAACACATTTTCTCGAATTTCGAGCTTATTTTGAATTTTAGGTGGAAATATCATTGAACATTAATTGTGGATATTTTTATGCTCAATCTTTTCCACTGGAACTTTTTGGTTAAATTGTTTCTGAAGCCTGATAATTGGGAATCCAAAATCAAACTGTACATTGATGAGGCGGAGCTCCTGAAATTTTTACAGATATGGGACTTGTGGCAGTTGATAGAGCTTATCAATGACTATTTTAGGTATACATTTGATCAGAATCGTTGGAGCCGTTTTCGAGAAAATCGCGAAAAACCCTGTTTTTGACAACATTTTTGCCATTTTAGCCGCCATCTTGAATTGCATCTGATCGAAATTGTTCGTGTCGGATCCTTATAGGGGAAGGACCTTAAGTTCCAAATTTCAAGTCATTCCGTTAATTGGGAGATGAGATAACGTGTACACAGACGCACATACACTCATATACACACACACACACACACACACACACACACACACACACACACACCACACACACACACACACACACACACACATACAGACCAATACCCAAAAACCACTTTTTTGGACTCAGGGGACCTTGAAACGTATAGAAATTTAGAAATTGGGGTACCTTAATTTTTTTCGGAAAGCAATACTTTCCTTACCTATGGTAATAGGGCAAGGAAAGTAGAAGTTACCTTGGTTATGACATTCATACTGTATGGCATGAGCTTAAAATAACTTTCCGATTTTCAAGAGCATTGTACAGTAATATTAGATCAATTCATCTATCTCTATCAACTCTTCCTCAAACACAATTCACAATCATTCATCTTCATCTTCATTCTTCACCCCATTTGATTCAATAGCGCTAATTGAAATCTTTACAGTAATTACATAGTGCACTTTCTATGTTTCTGTGAATACCCGAAATAGATAATAAATAAAAGAATCATTAAATAAGTCATCATTAGTTAGTGAATAGAAACAAATAAACTCATGCATTAATGAATTGAGACTATTATTGATAAATAAAATTATTGAGACTAATGACTGACCCATGGAGCCGAGGGAGGTATTCCTGACACAGTAGTTGGGCGAGTCATCCAAGTAGACGAGGTCGTTGGGAGTTGGCAGGTTGAAGCGGGGATCGCGAATCTGCAGTTTGCCGCGACGGTTGGCTCGCACTTCCGTCGCTCCATCGTATTTGTCTTTTATGTAATCACCTATGGAAAATAAAACAAGTTGCCATATCAACATTCAATCCCTTAGTATGTTGAATCTCAAAATATCGTTCATTCTTCACGAATATTTATATCAAGATCCAGAACTTTTCTCAACTAATATTCACCTCTCAACAGAATCCTAGACTTTCGAACAAGATGAGCAAAAGAGTGAATATCCATGGGAGATTAGAGAACAGATTTTATAGAGGCAATCCCATTTTTGTAACATCGATAACTACTTTAAGATTTCTTGGTCCTGAAATTTGTATTTTTTTTTTCATCTCAGAGAGATTATGAGACCGTTTATTAATCTATTCTCACACTTAAAATAATATGTTCACACACAATACACTTCTCCTTATTTCTACTTCCTTCATCT
Organism: Nilaparvata lugens; assembly: GCF_014356525.2. Classification (NCBI taxonomy): domain Eukaryota; kingdom Metazoa; phylum Arthropoda; class Insecta; order Hemiptera; family Delphacidae; genus Nilaparvata; species Nilaparvata lugens. The sequence goes on from NC_052505.1 coordinate 23,962,530, forward strand.
TTGTATGAAAGTGCTATTTGAAAACGTTACCATCTTTCAATATGGTATCATTTTATATTACTCTCTTATCTTATACTGATTTACTCCATAGTTAGTTTATTCTTCATGTAAAACATTATTTACTCTATTCTTTCTGTATTATTTAGTTAATTAACTTCAACTCCAATTATTTATTAATATAATTTTAAAGGCTGTTTTGGTGGTTGCTTGTAGATTTCCCAAACTTGTAAAATGAATAAATATTTTCGTTCTTAAATCTCAATCTCTCATGTGTAGCCTACTTTTCATGATGTTTTAATTATTTCTCTATTGTATCAAATATTGGCTATGCTTTTACGGGTGACTTATACTTTTGTCATGAAATTTCTTAGTAGTTGAAGGGATTCCACTCATTCTCACTGTTAGTGTTCTTCGATAGTCTGTGATATCTGCTAAAATAATTTGAGCATTGATGGATTGATTGATTCTTTATTGATTCAAGCAATAAGTACATCATAGAAATGATAGGGAGAGAGAAAATAAGGTAACCTTGTGCTATTCCTCTCCCAAATTTGGATAAGTTATGAATACCACAAAAATAAAATTAAAAAAATGAAGTTTAAAAATTGCTTCCCGGTGGTTTGGAATCTACCCTAATCTGTAGGTCCACTCATATCTCATCATCATCCATCTCAATTCCCGGACATTAGCTTAGAGCTCATGTGGGCACCATCGTTAGCAGAAAAATGCGTCAGAAACCGGAAGAAAGAAGATCATTGATTCTTATCTCTGTCTAATTCATACCACTCATCATACTATTCTGTTTGGTGGTAGGATGTTTGTATTGGGAGAGAAGACTAATTCTAGAACAATGAATGGGCTGGGTGTGGGCTTATTACTCTTTCTTTCAAGTTATTATGTCAAGTCATCAAGGCTGGGCGTACCGCACCAATTTTAGTAGACGTATTTACATTGACTAGTTAGATTCTATTAGGTATTTGTTTATTGACTATTATCACTCTCACGAAATAATCATGCTCTTTTGACGGTTCAGTATCTAATAGATACAATTATGATAATATTAGATCCATCTAGATTGAATAATCTATAGTGGATAGATATTATAATTATCATTGATATGCTTTCGAATTTTATAAGGAATACGTTGTAAAATTAATTAAGCAGAAGTATTGGCAGTAATTATTTTTCTTTAATAATGGGATAATTCGTTGTTCTGCTTACTCTTATTTTCAGGTTTATAAATGTTTTGTAGATAACAAATATCATCATAAAAGTAAGATATTTCCAGTGCTGGCAATGAAATATAGGCTGATTTCCACAAATACAAGCTGTTATGAAAACTATAGGAATTTACTAAATCCATCAATAACTAGACCCATTTATCATAATTTATTTATCCTAATCCTTCCATGGATTTAGTCCATCCATTTATAAAATCTTCATTTTTAAGAGTAAGAAAGACATATCTCATGAAGATTCCAATTGGAGGTCGGTGTTTCAATGAAATTATAGTTCTAGATACTTCATCACTGGATGCATTCTGAATTTTCCTGTTTCAATTGAACGTCTAAACGTATATTGCGTGAAAAATGGATGTTCATACCAATTTCTCTGAATGGAGGAAGCTGCGTCCAACAAGTGACCAAACTGCACGACCCTGACACTCCATGGCATTTGCAAGTAACTCTCGACTTCTTCACAACCGCCTGAAACAATCAATCGGTTGATTCATCAAAACTTCAAGAAATAAATTCATCATTAAATTACAAATCATATGATTATTGTCTTTTTTCTTTCCAATGGCAATTTTTTAAAAAACTCCAATTAACCAAATATTTTAAAAAATATTACGGTAAAAATTTTACCGGCCTGGTCAGAAAACAATCACTTTCGGCCTCCATATGACGCACTCATTACATCCAAGTGGGGCGAAATAGTTATTTGTATATCTAGAGTGAAAAGTACGACTTTTTCTCCCTGTGGGAAAAAGTTTGAAGCCCGAGGCGAAGCCGAGGGCAGCAATTTTCCTGAGGGAGAAAAAGTATTTTTCGCTCGTGATGTACACAACATTTTTCCTCCATCTACATTTTTTTATAGAAACTGCAAATAAATCATTCTAATAACTTACGTATTGGTGACAATGATTCCTAACAACATAACCTAAATCTGAAACCTAAAAACCGGTCGTCTCATTGGCACTGCCGATTGCGCTATCTATCGGCAAAAGTTGTAACAATTATATCAGCTGGGCAGTTACCAAAAATGGCTGACTCCAGATCACGCGGTTCAGATTTGAATTGCAGATCAAAATATTTGTTGGCTGGTATTTTGAATGGAATAAAATATTTTAAAAATTGTATAATTTTTTATCGTCTACTAATATTAAGAATATAATAATTATCATACAAACATATATTTCATGAGTTGATCAAATTTCTGGTTGTGGTATTGAATTCAGTTGACTCAATGACAGACACCTCTATTAAGCTTTCTCATCTGAGCTTAGACCTTCTAACCTATTACAATGTAAGTTTCAAAATAGAGATGCTCCCCATGTTATTTAAATGGAGTCACTTTTACTCCCTAGGGAGTTTTTCTGTTTTTTACTACCGAGAACGAAAAAGTGACACTTTAGTATTAGGTTTCAGGGAGTAAAGTAAGTACTTTAGACAGTAGGTGGAGGAAAAATTTATTTCATACCAATTTCTCTGAATGGAGGAAGCTGCGTCCAACAAGTGACCAGACTGCACGACCCTGACACTCCATGGCATTTGCAAGTAACTCTCGACTTCTTCACAACCGCCTGCAACAATCAATCGTTTGTTTCATCAAAACTTCAAGTCATAAATTCATCATTTAATCACAAATCAAAAGTCTTTTTTCTTTAGGGCTACTTTTAATATGAATAAAAATATAAATCTCAGTAGAGATTTTCAAGATTATTGCATTAATGTCCGAAACATGTTGTGACAAAATAATTAAAAAGGGTACTGAGATTTATATTTCCATTTACATATGATTATTGTTTGAGAACAAAGATACTTTAAATAAACGTTGGAAGAAAATGTTGTTTAGTTGATCAGGCTACCATATACAAATTTACTGGCATTGAATTATTGCAACGTCTCATGGTTTCATTTGAACAATTGAAGTCATTGTTTGATAAATACAAATAAACATACAATGAAAATAAAATGATAAATGGGAATACAATGTACAAAGGTACTTTAAAATTGAATGGATGATTAATTTATCAATTGAATAAATGTTTATTTTAGTCACATACAAAATTATAGTGAGAACTATGTACTGTAGTCCATTTATAGTCTTCACTTATAGTTGCATAAAATAGGGTAATCCATTATTATTTGTGTCGAGCAATATTCCAAAGTCATCGAATTATAGCAATAATAAATTTTCCACCTCCTGTGGTTATAGCTTCAAATATTTAAGTTTTTAAGTATTATAACATTATTTAGTGTTGAATAAATGACAAACATATTGCTGTTGATGATACCTACGCAATCTTCTTCAGAATAAATTTGAAGTTTCTTTCTTCAAAATTCAGTATTCTTTCTTAAAAATTTTGCATTCATTGAGCTTTTCTGTTTTATTGAGCCTATATTGAACAAAGTAATTCCATTTTCCATTGATGGCAGACTTGTAAGTATACTATCATAGATTTAACGACACATACGGAAATGCGGATGAATTTCTCTATTACCTATGATATATCATACCCGTCAACCCCATATTTATAGCTCAATTTCGTAGGCTCATATAAGATCTTGTGATTAATATTTGGACTCACTCTTCTGCCAGCCTCGTTGTTATGCAGATTCATTAACGTTCTCGCGTGGGCTCTCGATCCTCTCTTTGTTCTCCTCTCGCGTTCTCTAACGTCTACGAATCCTTGCGTGAATCTGAAATACAGTGAAACATGTACGTGAATGATCATTTCCACATTCCTCACTTCACATCTCTAGATTGCTTACTATTTTAATGTGTCTAGGTAAAATCTATTAATTTCATCTCATAGCATTCAATCACAGATCTACATGGGCATCTGGATTTGAGAGATATCATATTTTCTAAGGTCTCAAGTTATTTATCCTAACAAGTGAATTATCCTTTATATTTTATGATATTGTCTAAATTTCTAGGTTGTACAGGAACAGCTCACAAGTTTTCAGCTCTGCGTATGCACATTTTTTTTATTGCTTTTCTTTTTTCAACCATCTTATTCAAATATTTATCATATAACTTGTCCAATAAATTGATAAAGTGTTATTCGTACTCATTTTGGATAATCACTTTTTCACTGACAAATGAATTTCTCATTCAAATTTCATAATTATCCTACCTCATAAAGATATAGGACAATAACATTTACTTTTATATATATTTCTAAACTTCTATTCGAATTGAATTATAAAATGAAAAACAATTATTATTCTACATTAGTTTTGAGGTCATCTATTATTTTCCCCACATATTAAATAAATATAAGTAGGTTATTGGGTTACTTACATCAGTTTTTTATTTGAAATCAAATCTAAAATTTTAAATTAAAATTTCAATTAATAATTTTATACCGGTATGAAATAATTCATAAAATTTGTCTTTAAAGTGTGATTCATGGTGTTTTTATCCATATTATTCTCTCTTATCTCATTATTATTATTATTCAATTAATGGGTCACTGTAGAATGTGATGATATACTATTTTATTAATTAACTACTAATCAACTAACTGGTTGCTATTGCTATAGACAATTGTTTAGCCGTAATGTATTGTCATCTTCAGACTAGCTCAACAGTTCAGTCTGAAGATGCCAACACATAGGCCTACGTTAGAATGATCGTTCCCTGTAGACTGTACCATAAAGCAGTAAGTAAATGATAACTTATTATGCTTCCATCTTGAAAAGTGTGTCGTATCGTCATGTTAATGCTGTGCAAAGGCTAAAAATAAACTTTCTACTGGTGATATTTTTCAAAGTTTTCCGATTTGTATATCATCAAGCTATCAAAATGGAATGGTTTTCTCAGGGAAACATTTTCTCCCCAATCATTACTATTCGGGATATGAGCGACTAAAGTTTGAATTTTTGGGACAGAACATTTCAAATTCGGTATGAGATAAATCCATGAGATTTGGAGGATAAATTATTCATGGTAATTTTGATTGAATAAAACAAAAATTTTCTGAAAATATAAATTTTTGAGAAAGTTATACAATTTACTAAAAATAACTTTTAGTTGAGTTATTTTTTGACATTTTTGGGTAATTGAATAAATTTCTCAAAAATTGATATTTTCAAAAGATTTTTGTTTTATTCAATCAATAATACCGTGGAGAATTTTTCCTCTGAATCTCATGGATTGAACCGAATTTGAAATCTTCTTGTACGCTAAATTTAAACTAGGTGCTCATATCTCAAAAAGTAATGATCGGTAAAAAATGTTTTCCTATATTATATCTTGATGATATAATATATCGAAAAACTTTTGAAAAATATCACCAGTAGAAAGTTTATTTTTAGCCTTTGCACAGCCTTAACTATGTGGGGTGAATATTAATTAATCCAATGAATAGGTTTATAGGGACAGTGAACAAGTATAAAGACACTTTTCTGTTGGAAAATCAATCAAATGGGCAAGTTATTGTAATTGAATGTGTTACTGTAAAGTAACACAACTATAGCCTACTGTAAATGTAGGATACTGTAAAGTAATGTATAGGCTACTGTTGAACATCTCTAGTTCCTATTACTTAAGTTATTGTTTATTAAATTATCTTATATTACTGTACTGAAGCGTGAATATTTGTGGGCCTTACTTGTATCCGTACTCGAGGTTGTCGCCACAGCCTCCCCATATCCAGTCGCGATGCAAGTCGCGCGGCCGCTGCGCCCGCGAGCAGCTGCAGCTGGACAGCTGGCCCTCGCGACAGGAGCGCGATATCGCGTGCGACACGCCTGCCGCCAGCACCGCGTGTGTGAACGCCGATTCGCGGCTCGCTGTGTCACGCGATCGCGCAACAAAAGAAGAAAAATTATTGTCCACATTGAATGAAATAAAATAAAATTTATTTCCTCAAAAAAATATCAGCATTTAGAATTGTACATTATCAATATTAAACCTAATTTCACCTAATTATATGAAACTAATATACATTTACAAATATTCAGCTCAACAGCGCCCAAGTAATGATAGGATGATTATCAATTTGGAGTTTTAAAAGTTTTGAGAGGAAACATTTTTCTCATTTGATCCCACACTTTTGAGAAACCCCAATACTGCATAATATTTGTGGTATATAGGTAATATTATTAGGTACCTATATTTAAAATTAAACTTGAATTTAAAAAACACTTTGGGAGTGGAAATGCACTAACTTTGGTAGTGACGAACGTTTCGACCTGTTGTTGGTCATCATCAGACTGTGGGAATTTACTCAAATGTCATTGAGTATTTATAAAAAAATTTAAAAAAATTTTCAAAGTCAATTTCATCCATCCACTCAGACAAATAAAAATACAGTATATTAACTTTTTATTACTCGTTGAAGTGCAACGAGTAGGCTACCTACTATAAATAATTATCCTAAATCTCTTTAGTTGGTATTGGAATTTGATTTGTTTATGTGGAAGTAGTGGGTGAATACCCATTATTTTTATTCCACTCGTATGAAGTATCACTCTGTCATGCAGGTTTATGACAAAATACAAAATATTTCATATTCAGAGAGTATCTTTAGTAAATGTAACCAGTGCAGTGAAAATAAAATTTTCATAAGTTCTGATTGGACTATTCCTACTCAGCACGGCCTGGCGAGTATGAATATAACTTTACAATTTATGGTAATAATATTCTCACTGTATCGGTCACTCCACCAAAGAGGATATATTATAAGCTATAAAATACCAGTAGCCTACTATTAATATTACTCGATCCGTCAAGTTGTGGGAATACAGCGTTGAACTCACTTACCCAACTTGAGACTGGGTCCGAAGAGGGTGTTCTCGTGGTGCGCCGTACTGCAGTTCCAGCGCAAATGACGGAACTGCCACTGGCACTCCTGCGTGCTGTCGCGTGCGCCACGGAGCACACCCGGCATGTGGTCCGCGTACAAACTGCACAGTTTCGTCTGACCCGGCGACAGGCCGGTCAGTTTGTCGCAGCTTACGCTCTCCTCTTCCGGCTGGCCTACCATGTCCCTAAACAAACCACAAAAGAAAATATTCAATTTTAGATATTCTGTAATTGGAAGAAAAGCAAACAAAATAATGATTTCAATGCTTACAAAACATTTACATGAATATGCGCTGATGAATATTCTTTTCTGTAAGTTGTGTAATTCTCATTGATACATACAAAATAAAAATGAAAATCAATCAATAAAATCAAGATTGGGAAAGTAATGCAAGTAGTATTTAACGGTGAGACCATGTTTCTAGATGAATAAAAAATTAAATGAATGATTTAATACAATGATACTAGAGAAAGAGATGCAAATAAATATTGATGGTGAGATTCATTGAAGCATTTTCAATGATTTTTTCAACTGGAAGAACAATGAAATTTGTTTAATTTCAAACAAATTGTCCTAACGGCTACAAAATCTAGGCTACAATGATGGTAGAGTATTCATCATAGTCTATGGAATCATGCAAAATATATAGATGAGGGTACAACAAATAATCTATTGGCTATTATGTGAATTTCTATATGAACAAAATGATTCTTGAAGCATTTTCCATAATATCAGTTTTTAACTAATACGGTACAATAATAATTTGGATTATTATTACACTAATAAGTAGGATTTCTGTATGGTGTGAACATATTGGTATTAATTTTATTAATACAAATATTAAAAAGCAATAAAATAATATCGACTTATCTACAAACTGGTTGATCCTAAATAAATAAGTGAATCAAATTCAGAATATTAATTATTGTAAGTTATTGAACAAAAATGTAAATACGGAGTTTCTGAATTATTGATTGGTATTTATGATAACCAGCAATGCTGATCAGTGATGACAAATATCATGTGTATATTTCAAATGATATGATATATCAAATTTCTCATGGACCTACTATATTATTCTTTTTTATTCACTACTTAATGCCAAAGTTACCCTATTTCGCTGCCCTGTAGCTTTTGGAAAATTCTATGGAAAAAGTTTTTCCATATTTTGAAATTTTGGATCATTGAGGAACAACAAATTTCATAATGAAAAAGTAACTTATACGGTATATCTCAGTATAATACATATTGAAGATTTACATCTTATATTCTACACTTATTGAATTTTATGTGCTATATTGCTGTGCATTGGTAGGTAATTGGTTTCATTAACAAAGAACGACAAAGGGACAACTGTTCTCAAAATGAACCTGAAATAATTTCATTGATTTACAAGTATAGGTGCATTGGTGTTATCAATGATATTTTACAAGTGTATCGGAATAGTACCGTACATTATTCCAAATAATACAACTCAGTTTACAAATTACATCTATAATAGCGTACTGAATAACCCAAGTATAAATTAATACTTTCATAAATGTGAAATAAATTATCATAATCTGTAATAGTAAAATGTCCCGTTCCACAATAGATAGCATACCAAATATCCCACATTCAGAAATTATACATTTGACAACACAATGTAGGTACCATATTTTAAAAATGCATTTCAATAATTTATGGCTGTTCAGTTATTAAAAGCGATGACACACAGCGTCGAGAGCTTCAAGATTCCAGACTTCAAGACTATACACGCCCACAAAAAATAATCTTTAGAAAAAATGCAGAGATTAATGTTTGGAGCCCACAGGTAACTAAGGTGAGTTTCATTTCACACTGTCAACTTTCCTTATGCATAGCTCCAACATTTCCCGTTCAATCAATGCTGACAGTTTAAAGTGAATCTCACCACTATATCAGCCAGTCACCATCTTGCCACACACAGTCACACACTATCTTGTTAATTATTTTCGGCCAGGGAGCTCTCTAGAAATTCCGACCCTTCTACACGCATTGATAAAACTATTAACGATGGAAGGGCGGGGTGGTGGTAGGTAGACTAGTCTATTGGGTGAGACAATAATCGAGTCTTAAAAGAAGAACCTGTTAGTTCGAGAAGCATCAGATTAAGTTCTCAGGAACTGTTGTTAACTTATTCAGGGTAGTAGAGCTACTGGGTCTGACAGAGAGAAATAGAAAATGAAGGAGACAAAAGAGGTTGAAGTAGTCAACACTATAGTGTGGTAAAGTAGTCTCTAAATAGGAACTAGGGTGAAGTAGGACTGATAAGTTACATTAAGATGTTTTCTATGCTATGATCCCCTTAACCTATAGAAACAAGGGGAAAAGCTTGAAAAATGGAAAAGGCAGAATTTCAATTACGATAAACAAGGAAAGCTGATAAAGAATCAACTACATTGGGCCCATATATTTTGGGCGCTGGCGCTTTTCAAGTAAATAATTTTCTTGAACTATATAACGATTTCTATTAATTATATTTTTCTAATAAAAAGCTTATGAAATTGTTGTTATTATTTCAATAATTGACTGAGTAATAAATTATAAATTACAGTAGCATATACGGTATGCGATACATGGAAATCAAGAAATGGATTGTAGAAAGAGAAATTGAGTTAATCGATTGGGTAATTAAAATGAACGTTCGATTCCACATTACTGTATTGATTTTTATGTTTTTAAGTTAGTTTGATAGCAAACTTATAGAATCAGTTAGCTTGATTAAAATGGCATAGTGGATATCAATAAATTCAAATAAATATTATGCCTCATAATATTATAAAATTCTGAGTTTATGTGGATATAATGAACATTATTTTCTCATGCTATCCTGTAACACAGATGAAATCCTTATGGTACACTTAGACCTCGGAAATTTATGATAAATGTGGCTTACTACCTTTGTAATACTGTGCAGTTTAGAATATAATATTGAATATTATAGGCTGAATAAACAAATTTATAAACCTGTATTATCACACAAGATATACCGTCAGCAACTTAGGACTCAGGTTTATAAGAAACCTGTCATAGGCCTATCATATTGTGAGGAAAATGAAAAATCATCATGTACTTTGGGAGAAGAAGATTTCAACTATCTATCACTTGAAATCGAATAATGTTTACTTTGGCCTAAAAATCTAAAAATCTAAATTATGAAATATAGAACTGATACTTGAAAAAATAGAGGTGCGGTGAACTACTAATAGAGAAGCACTGAGATAACAGTTTGAAATAAGTTTAGTGAGAAGGTCATACTCTTAGAAATATCCAGGGACGGAACAAAACAAACTAATTTTCTACTGTAGCATAAATCAGTGGAGATTTCATGTTGACAATTTCATTAGCATCGCTTAGCCACTCTTTTCATTAGTCACCTACAGAAGCTCATTGCGCAAGTTATACCTACTATAGTGAACCACAAAAATGTCGTCTTTTTTCAGCAGCCACCTCAAAGTAAGTTGAAATTTCAATTTATCAAGTACCATATAAATTATCTCATTTTTATTTCAAGATTTGAGTTCATTAATTTTATGTGGGCTTGAAACTATTCAATGATTTTCTTTAATTTTGTAACTTATGTGATGCCTGAATAGGAAAATTGAACTGAGAATTATGTAGATCTACTCGAAGTTTGAAGTAGAAATTTAGAACCTACAAGTAGTTTATTTTTGATAATTTTTAAATCTATCACATTTCTATGTATAGTATAATCCCGACCGTACATCTTGGAGACTTTAAATTGTATTATCTACATTTTGGAGATTCCCGAATTCTCTTAGAGAAGTATATAATATTACATAGAAGTGGACCTATAATACCAGAGCAGGGTATAGGGTGTAGAGTATTGCATGGAATGTTGTAATCTATATTATAGTCTTTGAAAATTCAATCCCCAAATCCATTAGCTGAAGATTGATCCGTCATAAATAACGTAAATAGGTCTGTGAACATTGGAGCAATAAAATATAATTTGAGATTGAATAAATTAGAAAAATATAAGTTTCCGGTTCGAAATCTCAGATAGAGACTAATAGGGAATTATTGGGTTATATGGTTATTGGATCATTAATCTTGAATAATATAACAAAGCACATATAGATTTTCACTGTTGAATATAAATATACTAGCCCTACAGATCTTGAAAAATGTGCAGGATTCAACAATACTTATTATAGTGAGAGATCGACTATAAACTGATGTCAGTATTTATTTATCTATTTTTTTTGTTACAAGAAAATAAATAAATAATTCTTTGTTAAATAATTGGCGTGGCTAGAAAAATAAATCTTGTGCTCTAGCCACGAGTTCAAACATTCCTCACTATATTCAACATGGTTTTAGAATTAATACAACCCTTATTATAAAGACAAATAAAATAAAAAATATTATAAATCAATATTTATACATTGATACATACAATATCATTCTCAGTTAATGAATGATTGGGAAAGGAACAACAGACTTAAAGCCCAAAACTTTGGATAAATAGTTATTAGTTATTTAGTTATTTATTTACATTGTGTACAAATACTTAACATGAGGAAAGGCACAACAGGCTCATGCCCAAAACTGTCCCATTTCCAACTGTCCAAATCAAAATGTTGGTTATGTCACTTTCACTTTTCAAAATACAATTTACACTCTTCAATACTCAGATAAACGAGCAAATTTTGAATCTAATAGATACTAGTAGAATCTGAAATTAAAAAATCTAGAACAGTAACTAAATAATTATTCAAAAAGTCTAAATTTTGAATGAAACTAGAAATTTTTGAGCTAAAAACTTCTCACTTTATAGAAAACTATAAAGTTATGCATAACTATTGAGTTATGCATCTTCAAGGTCTTTGATTAAAACTATGATAATAGGGAGCATTGGTATTATCCATGTGGAATTCTGGCAATTTAAAGTGATTCCCACAATAAATTTAACGAATCACGAGTTCTATAAAATAGGCCTACTCTTTATTTTAGCTTTATTATACTTCTTTTTATTCTTCATTTATACCTATATAGTTCCCATAAAAATCTAAATAATCTCAAGTGAACTTGAACTACCTGAAATATTTTTTATCAAAATTAATATAGAACGAATCTTTTTTACAGCTGTGCACTCTAATATTGGTTTTATTGGCGAGCTTCCCGGACACGTTTGAAGCAAGCACTTTGTATGCGATTCCCAATAACCATGTTAATAATGGTGCACACAATAATGGAAGTCATAATTTGATAGTGGGCACTCCGAGTTGGTCGGACAAGTAAGTTGCTCATTGCAGATTTTTTTAAAATATTGTTTCTTCTTCTAATCTAAATAATTTTGTCTCTTTGTGTCTGATTGTGTCTTATGTCTTATCTGATTTTGTCTCGGTGAGCTCAATGATTCTTCTTATCAGTGCATTTTTGACTCATATCAACTTCTGTTCTTTTATATTAATTCTTGTCAGCGTTTTTCTTTTTGAGTACATAATTAATTATTGATGATTTTCGTTCAATCCATTACCGTAAGTGGTCTACTATAAAGTACAGCTACTAAATTACTATAGTACTAAAGTACTTTCAGTTTAGCTACCAAAGTACTACAAATTAAGTGGGCAACTTTTTACTATTCTATACTATTTCATTATAGTATAAGTAGAATGAAACTTGAGGTGACTGATAATCATTATACTAGGCAGGGTTAGTCACCCCTCTCACACCAGAACCCATTGACGCAACCCCCCCCCCTAACCAATTTAGAAAAAAATCAGCCTTATGCCCTCTCCCCACAGATTGTGAAGGCCGCACGAAAAGATCGTCAGATGACCTTTTTGGGACCCCCAAGATTTTTTTTACCCCCCTCCCAAGATTTTCAAGGACTCAGTCAACGTCCGAACCCCCATCATTGTACTAGGCTACTAGAGGCCTAAAGGTATTGAATAATTAACTGAATTTATTCTTTTTCAATATGAAATCATGAAGGGCTAAAACGCCTTCATTCGAAAAATAATGCAGACAGAGACTAGCATATTTCATATCGAAGATAGATTTGGGATCAAAATTACCAGTACAGGCCTAGTGTGATCACAAGATATATCATTCAATCAATCAATAGTTTATTTTTCCTTCAAAACAATATGCATAAATATCTATAATTATATAAAGACAATATTGACAATTAACGAAATAAGTTAAAAGTAATAGTATTAATATTTAATACGAAAGGTCCCTGAAAAGGTTTAACCTGAGGGACGCAGGGACAAAACAAACAAGTTCGTCTTGGACATATGTTAAAAAATGTCCTGTTTTGACAAAACATGAAGGTATAGCAATTCAATAGTGAAATTATTCCTTACTTCATTTAATCTCTCAATTTTTTCGCCCATTCAAAATAAAAATAATTAGCCTACTCAATTTTTGTCAATACTGTACCGTGTTTTGAATTGAAATACCTAGATTTATTTAAATAATAATATGTGATGTCGTTGTTTTCTTCAAAACTTTTTATTTGTAGATTCTATTCCATTATTTATTTATAATATTATGGTTGGTTATTTTGAACCATAATTCCATGGTATAAGTTTTTTCTATGTTGATTGATATGAATTGAGAAAACTGGTCCAATTGATGAGTTTTATCGAATAATTTCTGGATAATTCATTCCAACAGTCTTTACCTATAAATTCTGTTTTACTATCAACATTATATTCAATGTTCACACTTCTACTCAAATTTCCTTCTGCAATATTGACACTTTTTTCATGTTTACACTTCTCCAATTTTGTTTCTCTAACGAGTTCCACAAGTCATTCACCAGGGTTCTGTTCAACTACCGTCAAACCGGCTAACTTTGGATAGTAGTCTAACTTTGGACAGTTGAACCCCTTCCCACCAATTCCAACTTACCAGCTGTCTGTGCAATTCATTCCGAGTTCTGGCATTGTGGATTTGTTGGGAACACATCATTGAAAATATTTAATAACGTTTTGAACATCTAATTAACAGCCAAGATACTTTTTTAACAATCATAACCATCTACTCTCTCTAACCTAGAAATTGAGCCTTTAATAACTTCTATTATTAACACTCAATTATTGCACACAATTATTTTATCAATTATTCAATTATTCTATTTGATTTCTGTATATGTATTTATGAGTGTGAAATAAAATTGAATTTGAATTCCTTCAACTACCCCCCTGCACGTTCCAAAAACAAATATTGACTCTGAACATGATATCAAATCTAAAATAATATTACGGTATGAATAAAATTGAAAAATATTTTTAATTTTCCAAGTAATTCTTCTACTTTAATTTTGGCTTAAATAGTTCCATGTCATTCCCCAGGGTTCTGTTCAACCTACTATCTGCACGTTCCAAGGAGATACAACCAGGTGATAAGGCAGAAGATCGTGTACCCGCACCCCGGCTACCGCGCAAACAGCACTATAACAGCCATCCAGTGCTGGGACCAGAAGAAGGATGGGACAGGCGCTCACGTCATTGTGCAGGCGGGGGGAGTTGGTCGCAACAATGTCACCCTCGAATTTGTCTCACAACCCAGTCATGGAATCAAATTCGTTATCAAGATTTTCGGAAAGTAATCTGCTGTTATCTTAAACAATAAAATCTATCAATTTATTACTTCTTGATATTATCTTGGATTTGTATACATATTATCCAAAGAGTACAGTACCATATAATAGTATATTATATTTAATCTTTATTGGAGCAGCATATTTTATTAGAAATTGTTTTTATTGAATAAATACAGTTTTTACTATTATTCTTCTCCTATTTCCAAATACAGTAACATGTATCGTATCTTTTTTATAAGTAGATAAACTTCTTATTCTTACATAGAAATTAAAAATCAAAGTATATACCCTTTTCAATATTTATTTTTATTTTTCACAATATGTTTCAGCGTTAAAACCATTTTCAAGTGACTTGAAAATAGCCCTTTTTATTTCTCACAACATGTTTCAACGCTGAAGCATGTTGTGAAAAATGAAATATCTATTGGAAAAGGTAGTAGGTACCTTCTTAATTTTGAAATAAATACATGTAGCCCTTAACAAGAAATTGAACATTCCTATTCTTATCATGCTTCTATTTTTAAAAATAGTATTCATTCGTTTATTACATATCTCAAGCAGACTAATGAGAATATTGTGTTACGCAGTATTACTGTGTTGTTCACTAAAGGTAAGCTATTTCAAAAAAGTAAATGTCTAAGTGAAGAATATAAAATGATTTTTTTATTCGATGACGTGGCGAAATTAAGACAATAATGTCCACTCTACCACTATTAACATAATGTTGAACACTTACATGAATGAATAAATGAATAATGAATCATGTAGCCTATTTACTTATAATAATTAATGCATTTATTTATTAAACTCATCTACCTTTCACTTTCCATGGCAAACTGCTGGTTAATAATATATTTTTTCTAAAACTATTTTTGACGACACTACAGACAATAATAATTAATTGATAATTAATTGAAATGAAATTGAAAATAGTGAAAATATTGAAATGAAATAGTGACGTTAAGAATAGTTTTAAAAAATTATTAAACTTATGAAAAATAATAAATGCATAAACGAAAATTTAAAATTTTGAAATATTATTAAAGAAAATTGACAACTGATGCATTTTCTAATGTAAATAAAAATACACTGGTAAATTGAATCTTTAGTCTACACGAAACGAGATTTGTGAAACTTTTTATCAATTTCGTCTCATAACTCCATAATAACTAGGTACGTTAGTGTATAAGAGTAGGCTACGCCAAAGGAATTCCGTATTGCTAAAATGATAAGAATAATTGCAGGACTAAAATATTATACTTGAGACTATAGGGCAAGATTCGTAACTTATAGACTGCATCATGTAGGATAACACATTATTGGGCCGATTTATTAAAAAATTAATAAATGTAATGGTAGTCTAGAGCAATTTGGGAATAAAAATCTCTGCTTCAAATACAAATTCAATAGATCCCTATAGAGTAGGCCTATAACTTAATGTAATATGCTCATTCAGCAGTTACTCCTTCACTCATCCATCAGTAAGAATTCTAAAAAAATACAGAAGCTTTCCACTTTCCAAGTTTCTAAACTGGAATACCGGTAATGTGTTATGAGAGATGAGAATAGGTCTAATTGAATCAATTACGGAAAACCATCAAGTTGTATTTTGTTTATTCAATCTGAAACTATTCAAATCATTATGGAAAAGCTCTTATTTAGAATCAAGAGCGAAGTCATCTTGCATTATAAATATTGTGCTTTGCACAATATTATTTTCATGGAAAATTGTACTTGCCTACGGTAAATGTTCAATCAGGAAGTTTACATGAGTACTATTGCATTGTTTGATAAGCTAAGAAAGTTTTTACAATCAAAAACAGTGTATAACTCGAAGGAATTTTACATACAACTCAAACTCTTTAAAACAGAAATATAGTTTGCAGTATTTGAGAACCAGGATTACCTCTATATTCTATTTTTCACAACTTGCTCTATTTCGATGTCCATTATTTTGAGAATGATCAATACCGTATCATTCATAATAGGCTTTGAATAGCAATACCGGTGGGTATCCACTCATTTGATGAAAATCAATCTATTCAAGATGATGAGTAATTTCCTATTACTTTTGAGGAAAACTACTGATTTCCTGTGCTGATGAGTCATTCTTGAGAGCTCGAAAATGTGAATTTTCTTGAAATTTGTTGACATAACAAAGCACTTAAACTTTCAGCATCTTATGGAAAGTGACACATCTCCCCATTTTTTTCTGCTACCTGATAAGTTTCCCAAGGCACTTCATAACTATATAAAATAATAAATTATTCATGATAAGTAGTGCATTCACTGTGGAACAGTTCTTCATTGCATTACTTTCTGTTCTCCAAGATCTTCTAATTTCATAAAGGTGAGCAAAGATCCACGATAAATAGTGTACTTTTTTATAGAGATAGAAACATATTTAAGCTAAAAGATAAAACATTTTTTTTATAAAGGTCATCATCACCATAAATGATAAATTAATGTGAAGTCATGATTTTAAAAATTTGGAGATATGCAATGATAAATCAACTATATCATATCACGTATCACTTACAAATAAAATACAAAAACTATTTTTTTACTTAATTTTCAATATTATGATGCTGCTTATCACCCTGAGATACTTGTCACAAAATGATTTCTTCATTTATGAGTGGATTTGACATGCTTCTCACATTGTACGATCTTAATCTTTCATAAAAGGGATTTAAACAATTCCCAATATTTTCTAACTTCAGATTAATTATTTTAGAAATGAACTTAAAATGCTTTTCACATTATGTACTGTAGAATATCATTCTTTTAAAAGGAAATTGATGAATCTTTCAATATTTTTTCAACAAGAGCTTTCTTTCTGTACAAGATTGAAAATTATTATTCATATTTTGTTAGAAAGGTACTTTTTTTAGGCAACAGTAGCCTACTTATGCAGAATTAGCGTGTATCAATTTAGACTTCACGCTGGATAATCAAAACCACTACCTAATTAAGTCTTTGAATATATGTGATAAGTCACCGTACCAAACTTTAATAGCCATTTCCATAATGATTTTGGAATAAAATCAATATATAGCAATATATTTATAGTTATTAATCATTGTACGATAAAATCGAACTGTATTCACCTCTTTGCAATTTTCTACAGTAGCCTATTTAAATTTCATCAATTTCAATCATTTGCCTAGCCTATCATATACAGGCTATACTAGGCTAGACCTTTCATAGTAGATCTAGTCCATTCTAAAAATAAATCTATTTTCCAAGTACAATAATCCTTTTACAATTACATCACAGGAAATTGTTGGATATAGGCCTAATGATTTTATTTGAAAATTCTATTGTTATTTCAAAATCTCAGAAAGTGAAATCGTAACCCTATTTCAGACTTTTAAAATGTTATCTAAATTTGGGAGAGAAAGAGTACAAGGAAAAACATTAGTTTTTCTCTCCTGGTCAGTGTTTTCATGTGAAAATAATAAATGAAATGAAATAATGCTTGATGTTTCAGATGTATGCCACTTCACCTAAGATTGTGCTTTTGGCAAGTGCTCTGCTGTCAGCACTTCTAGTAATTGATGGATATCAAAGTGAAATACTAGTACAACCAAATGGGCAAAAAAGTCATAATCTTATAATTGGCCACCCAAGACCCGGTGATTCGTAAGTTTATAATCAACTGATCAACTCTGATTTTTATTTCCAATTGTGAATGAAAACACCAGAAAATTGTCTGATAAGACGTATTCATCAATATTGTCTTACATGTCGCTATAAGATTGTCCAACATGTATGTAATTTAAAAAAATACTTGATATCAGACAATATTTTAGTGTTTTCATTATGGATAAGTATTAGTATATCTCACCTATTACAGTAACAGATTCCAATTTTCTCCTAATTGCTCACAGTTTTTATCATTGTAGCCTAATACGAGATTTTATATTTCTTGTATTGTAGCCTACTTCCATGGAACTGACAAGTGACCATTCCATATTAATAAATTAATAATAGAAACTTATGAATTCTATTATAGTTTTCAATTTCACAGGAGAGCTAAACATTCAATGATTTTTCAACCTTGATTAGTGATTGATGAAAACTCATCATGTTACACAATAGCTGTAACTTGGAACTGATAAAAAACATTCATAAATTTCTAGAGCTTCAAAATGAATAATTTAAACCATAAACCATACAAAAATCTAATTCTGATCGAAGTTGAATTAAAAAGTTCAACATTTGAGTTTCAATATAGAAAAATACTCGAAAATAATAAATAATCCTAAAATATTCACAATAGATAATGAAGCTGCTTATTGGCAGATTGCACAGAATTTTAAAGAGAATTTTTTTTGTAAAAAATATTAGTTTTATGCTATTTACTATATAGCCGATACTTTTCCAATATCAAATAAGGCATATAATATCATAAGAAATATTGCCGATTAGTGAAGATTTCAATCTTAGGCTGGGCGTACACCGGTTAGTCAAGACAAGACTAGTCACGTTTAATCACAATACTCCACATGGCTGCTTATCACGCAACTTACACTGATTAGTCATTGCAATTAGACATGTCTCCATAAGCAACTATGTGAAGTATTGTGACTGAACGTGTCCGATCATGTATTGTCTTGTCTTGACTAACTGATTTGCGCCTAGCCTAAAATCTATATTATATTTCAATTTATCTTTTTTACATCTTCAAATTTCATGAACTGAGTAGGAATTTTGAATGCTAGTGGTGAGCCTAATGTATGTTGGAATCTATTTTTCCTGAAATAATCTATTTGCAATAGAATAAGCCAGTTCTTATCCCGTACAAAACGTTTCTCAAAATTGCATTGATTTTTCTAATAGTATAAGCATTAAATAATATATTAACAGTGCTATTTGTCATTTGAGCCTGTGAGAAAATCATTATATACAACTAACGTGTACAATAATATTTGTGGCATTATCCATAACTATATTGTAATGTTGAACGGCAAAAAAAAACTATTTCTATTTATTTGTAATAAAATGTTTTCAGGTTACTATTCGATCTGAACGTGTACGTGCCAAGGAAACTTTTCAGAATAGTGGAGAAAGAGATCAAGTTCCCAAGCCACGGTTCGTACAATAACAAATACATAACATCGGTGCAGTGCTGGGATGGAAAGACTGACGGGACGGGAGCGTTCGTAACATTGAGAAGTGGAGGATTGGGCGCCAAAAATGTTACAATATTATTCAAATCGCAAAGGAGCCATGGAATACACCATTCAGTCAAAATTTATGGAAGTTACTATAGGAAGTGAAAAAGAAAAGCAAGAACGTCTTATTTATAATTTATTTCTGAAAGTTGAAATTATCCAAGTAGAAGTTAAAAATAAAATAAATCTTAAGAGATTTAAAATCACTGGAAAACACTTCTGGAGTCTCTGAAAAAACACTGGGGAAGATAATATTTTTTGTACAGAATTAATTTATTGATGGATTAAGATTGTGATTTTTTAATGATAATAAAGACGAGCTAAATGATTAAATATTTTCCCATTTTATCCTCCAATCAACTTCAAATATTATTATAGTGAAGTGATATTCACTTGAAACTGTCAACATTGTCTAAATCGGAAGCATCAATGTTACATCAATGAAGAATAGTGTCAATATAAAAAAAATAAAAATCTCAGTACCCTTTTTACTTTCCTTGTCCTACTACCATAGGTAAGGAAAGTATTGCTTTCCAAAAAAAACTAAGGTACCCCAATTTCAAGTTTTCTATACGTTTCAAGGTCCCCTGAGTCCAAAAACATGATTTTTGGGTGTTGGTCTGTGTGTGTGTGTGTGTGTGTGTGTGTTGTCACGTGGTAATTTGAAACCACCAAATATTTCTAAATGAGCCAATAAAATGTAATAGAACTATAAATTGGAAAGAAAGTTAGACCTATCTAAAGAGTAAATCAACTCAAATCAAGTATTATTAGTGATTAGGAGTAATAGCATTATCAACAACGATAAGAAAACATGTATTATTGTGATTTAATAATTATGAGAACCCATTGGTAAGATCAAAAAATTATAAAGCGGCATAATTATTATTGGCGGATTACAAAAAAAAAAAAAATAAATAAAATGCATGAACATTGAGGTTAGAGTTACTTGTTTACGTTTTGAAAAGAATTAGTCGATCTTGGATAAATCGATAATTATCCGACCAATACTGAACGAATCAGCTGATTATTCGATCAACCCATATGACCGGTTGAATCATATAAATTCACTCATAAAGAATATATTATGTATACTAAAGGAAGTCGATGTGTAGAATTACAAACAACTATTATTTCTATACAATATTTATTACAATCCAAAAAAGCATGATAAATCAAGAGTATAAAAACTCATATAAAAACAAAATGTATTATCTATTAAATCATATGTTACGATTTATTTATGAATTCAATTTAAGATAAATACCCCATATATCTGTATAAAAACTTCTTTTATTTAATTTTTTCTATTATAAAGCCGAGGAAGCCCTGATTCCCAAGGCAACCATTGTATTGAGTCTATTAAATTGAAGGCCATCAGAGAGTAGCTTATAGAATTATTCTAGGAAGAAGCAAATTTTTCTGAAAACCTCTTTCTTCTGGCTTAAGATCCCACCCCGAGAGGATGCACATGGAGTTTAGGATCTTTTCTTATTCCTTTTAAAAATTTTTTAATGAATTATTAAGCCAAACCCTTTTTTAAATGTAATGTATGTTTGTTGAATGTAAATTGTTTGTGAACTCAGTGCTGTCAAAGAGTTCGTAATTGTAAAGATTCCCATAAAAATAGCTTTAATTCGAAAGAAACTTATAAAAATCTGGATTACACGTTAGCCCAGCAGTGACGAAAAGGAGCCTACCTAATTAATTATTGGAAATAATTAATTCAATCCACGAGAACATCCAGAACTTCAGTCAGTGAGTGATAAGTCAAACCAAATGAGCTCATTGTCTACGTTCAGTGGGGTAATAATTAATAAAAAAGCGCTATTCCAATTAATTAGAATAAAAATAGAAAGTCACCACGTGTTGAACAATATCACATAGTTCACAGGAACATTTTATAAATTTATTTATTATATGTAGGAAGCTTACTTCCATGCACCGCCCGAATTCATATTAAAAGCCCTGAGATCTCATGTTTGAATATTAATTTATTAAATATTAATTTTGTTTAGTGAACAAAACATATCATATCAAACTTATAGACCGAACAGGTTTTTATTGGTAGAATTTTGTATTGATTGGAAGTCTAAGTACCAGTATTAAATATAATATATTTATGAATTTGAAATTCATTATTGTGAATATTAGCAAAGCCTGTGATAATTATTCAGATTTTAAAAGTAGATTATTTAAGTGAATTATAGTTATATCGAATATTTTATGCACATCTTTTTTATGGGAATATATTTTGTGTTTTATGTCAGCATACAACTTATAGAATTTTTTATTATATCCCAACTCATCTCGTGTTATATAGTTTGAGCTGTTTTGGTACCAATAAATATCTAGCAGCATTTAAAATTATTGAATCAATAATATTAACCTTATTCAGAGCACTCAATATTTATCATCCTTTGATGATATTCAGTTTATCAGCCAGAACAAGCATATTAAGAAATTATAGTAATAAGGTTCCAGTTATATCATATAAGGATCCAGAGAGCTTCAAGAACTGGCGTTGTAAGTTCTAAGGAATTTTGAAGGGTATATTGGTGAATACTTGTACTCACGACGAGCGTTTTAAGAATCAACTAGAAACAACTATAGTTGATCCTGATTATTCTCTAGTGGTACATGGTTACTGATAATCAGTCATCAAATATTCTTTTAATTTCCTTACTGGTATTCTTCAAGAACTTCATAGAAGCAGCGGTAAGAATTACCAATTACCGATCACTGAATCTTATGGTGATTGTTTGTATTTATAAAATTCATGTTTCTACCACTGAGCTAGAGCTGAGGTTTGAACCCAGTAATTTTGCGAGCCGGAAGGCCTTAATTTTTTGTGAATTTATTCACAAAAGAGGGAATTTAGAGACTGCTCTTATAAATACCAGAAACACCATATTATCTGTGAAGGAATTACAATCCACAACTTCTCACAATAGCTTCATAACGTGGGACTATATCATAAGAGATAACCCCCCCAGGAGCACAACTTCACAGTGTGTATGTCTGTATGTCTGTGAACACGATAACTCCTTTCCTAATCAACCGATTGACTTGAAATTTTAAACTTAAGGTATTTATACCTCGAGGACCCGACAATAAGAAATTCAATAAAATTCAATTCAAGATGGCGGAAAAAATGGCGGATAATTACTAAAAAACCATGTTTTTCACGATTTTCTCAAAAACGGCTCTAACGATTTTCTTTAAATTTATACCATGGATAGCTATTTATAAGCCCTATCAACTGACATGAGTCTCATTTCTGGGAAAATTGCAGGAGCTGCGTAATATTCTCGAGAAAAATGGCGGATAATTACTAAAAAACCATGTTTTTCACGGTTTTCTCGAAAACGGCTCCAACGATTTCCTTCAAATTTATACCATGGATTAATATTTATAAGCCCTATCAACTGACATGAATCTCATTTTTAGGAAAATTGCAGGAGCTCCGTAAAATGCTTGAGAAAAATGGCGGATAATTACAAAATCCATGTTTTTCACGATTTTCTCAAAAATTACTCGACTGATTTATTTCAAATTCATACTCTGTATAGTTATTTATCAGCTCTATCAACTGGCATGAGTCTCCTTTCTGGGAAACTAATGGGGGGCTCACCCCATCCTTGAGAAATGGACTTTGTAACCTCCTTCTCGTGCATGAGGTAGGTAGGTAGGTAGAGCAGTCTATAAAAATAACATATAGTCGAGATATTTCATCTGTAGAACAGCTGTTTTGGCGACTTTTAAAGAATCATCGGATTTCACAATTTACACAAAGGAAAAAGTACTCTGAAAACAATTATATACACAGATATACAGTAGTCTGATCGTAGTTTCAAATAATTATGTTGCCGCCAATCGTCATTATGTTATTTCTCTAAATTATTGTCGTTTGAGAATGAGGCTCCCAGTTCAATGAGCAAGGAAAGTTGTGTGAGTGTACCACACCAGATTTTTTTGAAATATTTTATCAGAACATGTTTCGGACATTTATGCCATTTTCAAGTGATATAAAGTGACTTTTAATAGTCACTTATATCAGAAAAGTATCAGTCACTTATATCAGTCTGTATCAGAAAAGAGATAGAATAGTGTCAGTTTGCTCATCTCACTTTAGCTGGTTTTGAGATCTGTTTTAGCACTATTAAAATGTGCAATATCAATTGATAGTACCTACAGTAGTATTCTTCTGATATATGAACTACTGTAATCTATGGTAATTATTTTTTGAAGTCTTCCATCATTCAATTTATTGCTAATAATGTATTTATTAGTTGCACAGAAATGGTAAAAGCCTATTCTCCTACATTTTATTTCACCGTATAATTAGATCTTAAGAACAAAAAGATCAAGTTGTAGAATGAGCATCAACCTTACAGGTATTTAACTGATCCGTCTATATTGAGATTCAGTTATTAGAGCTGTTATCATTCTTCATAAATAACATGAATGCTCTTTATTCAAACAATGATAGCATTTACAACACTGAATCTTACTATATTGGAGTATTACAATTTTTATTCATCAATAAAGGAAGAGTGATATTCTCTGCTCAATCATTTCGCTTCAGACAAAAACTCTGATAGGATCTAAATGCTAAATAGACAAAAAAGTTATTGATTGGAAGTCTCTTCCCAAATGATAGCTTTTTAGTATCAGAAGAGCCCTGTACAGAAATATGGCATTGCATAATCAACTAATCATTCATGAGGTCAGAATATAAATAGCAAAACTATCTGTGATCGTTCCAGACCAATGCACTCATCAATAATAGATCTGTATTGAGGAAAGATATTGTAGTCAAAGTGTTGAGCTGTTTGATTCAAGTGTGTATGTGTCAATGATAATGATAATAAGAGAGTGTGTAGAAGCAATAATGATTTCACTTCTGTCAAATGTAAATTATTTCAAATTTATTCATCATCTATCGATTTCGAATTAAGTACTCCAATGAACTTCATTAAATCAATCTGATTCACAAGAATATGAGTGACACCCTCAAGAAATATTGACAGCACAATCGTCTGTTTATAATTTGTTGAAGAAGTTTCTTATAATTATCATAATATACTTATAGTGTTATGCTGTGATTTTCAAGTGAGTAAAAATTGTTTGCACCTATTCTTTAAATTTTCATTATATTTTTTCACGTTTCTATGATTTTAGCCTATATTAGATTGTAAAATTGAATCATATCTGAAAAAATCGATCTCATCCTAATTAAGCAGCATGAGGAATAACAGATTTATAATAGATAAATTTGTATAAATAGATAATGATAAAAAAATCATTCCATGTTAATGTCTAAAGTGATATATGTGCACGTTAATAGCAATATTAGATATCGAGGGTTTGTTGCTTTTATTTCTAACATAAAATTCCAAGTTGAATAAAATAATAGGTATAGTTTGATAGTGTCTATTTTCATTTCTATTTCCGAACACTGGACTAGATTTGTTGCTTCGTAAGTGTAATTATTGTATTTCATATTATTTTGTCATGGAGTTCGAAAGTTTTAAGTAGAGAGTCAATTTTACTATCAATGCCAATTTCAATCAAATACTGAGAATTGGAATATAGGATAATCAACTAAACCAATAATCAACTGAATTATTGACTATAGGGATTAAATTAACAACGAATTATTCAAAAAATATTTATATTATTTTCTTCAAAAACATAATATTCCAAAAAATATTTATTAATTTACATGAGTTGCATAACACAGTTGAAACATTTATCATAGTCCCAGTCGATAAAAGGGTTTAGGCGTTCTTTGCACTGGTGGCGGACGAGTCGGTAGAGAAGGAAGCTCTCCCATTGGCTTATTATCATTTGATTGCCGAACGCCAACCCAATCAGCCAATCCAAGCAGAGCTACCTGCCCGGCCGAATCGTCTGCCGACAGTGCAAAAACGCCCGAAAAAACGTTTAATGTGGCTTGGCCCTAAGAAGCATATGTATTTCGAGATTGACTATTCTATACAAAATAGAAGCTTATTTCGAGCAGAGAGCAAAAAACGATTTCAATAAAATCATTGGTTATATTTTCCTGTCAAATTACAGAGAATGAGCTACTACATACAGCTGATTATAATAATTGTGGCAATTTTCTCAACAATCGAAACCTACTCTCTGCTGGATGAGAGCAACTGGATCCTCGAGCAGAGGAAGCCTGTGGAGAACAAGGAGGCCGCCGTCACTAATAGCTCAATAAATGCTAAACAAGGACCGAAAACTGTGGCTAAGAATGTCACCCACATTATGAGCGGTCATAAGCATGTCAGAGACAGGTTTGTTGAACAAATCTCCTCTTTCAAATAGAATCTTAGAACAATCTCTCAGATTCAGAAAGTGTAGATTATAGAATCCAATTTGTTAATTATTTTAAAAAACTTCTTAAGCATTTCACTTATTTTGTTTTCTGGGCTATCGCAGAAAACTCATTCAAGAGTACGAAAAATCTATTACAAAAATAGTCTAGCAGCTATCGATCTAAAAATAATATTTTCACATTT
Organism: Nilaparvata lugens; assembly: GCF_014356525.2. Lineage (NCBI taxonomy): Eukaryota > Metazoa > Arthropoda > Insecta > Hemiptera > Delphacidae > Nilaparvata > Nilaparvata lugens. The sequence continues at coordinate 23,988,885 of NC_052505.1, forward strand.
TTTAAATGTGCATTCGAATGATATAATCATTCTTATTTCATTATGTTTTGTTTCAATGTAATAATAAGCCTTGATAGGAGCAGTACTATACAAATTATTGCTTTTCTGACTCTCCATAATAATATGAAGATACATACCTCCGAAGTGAGCCTATTTATCTTAAATTACCGTATATCTCCTGTAAGCTTACTATATCTACCAAAAATAACAATGGGCTTACCTAAAATCTATTTTCATAAAAACGAAATGGTACTGATTCATTCAATCACTAAGGCTCAACTCACACTTTCGCGTCTCAAGTCGAGAAGAGACTCGACTCTAGTCGACAGCATTATTTGTTTTTAAATGGTGACGTCGCGGAGACTAGAATCGACTGGTCTGAGTGTCATCATTTGAAAACACATGCTCTTGACTAGAGTCGAGTCTCTTCTCGACCTGAGTCGCGTAAGTGTGCGTTGAGCCTTACTCATTAAGAATCAACAGAACTAAAAATCTGCAGGACCAAATACGTTCAAATTTGGCAGGTTTGTTCAGTTGGCCATCTAGAGGAGCACTAAGAACGAATTTGAAAAAAAAATCCGAAAATACACCCAAAATCTGGGGTTTTATAGCGTATTTCTGGGTTTTAGCATTTTCAAGAACTAAATATTCAAATTTGGTACAAGGGTAAAAAAATGTTGTATTAGAAGGGTTTCAAAATAACGCCGAAGTTCCACCCAAGATCGGCAATTTTTTAGCGTTTTTCCTGCGTTTTTCAACCCTTCTCAAGAACCAATTGAGAGAAAATGTACAAATTTGGTATAGAAGTTCAGCTAGGGTCCAGAAATTTTGTCTTGAGGGGACATCAAAATTACGCCAAAGATACGCTCAATATAGACGCTTTTACAAGCAAGCTCAACAAAAAATGCAGCGAGCGAAACGAGCCTGTTTATATTTCTGGATGATCCATCAGGGGGTCCAGGGGCCGAAGCCCCCTAGCTTGACGGATAATGCGAGCGAAGCGAGCCTGCCGGCTATTGTACTTTGGAACGGATCAAACTGATAATAACAGTTCAATATAACTTATTTAAGATTCAACGTAACTTTCTTCAACACATCTATTCCCACCCTTTTTTTATGCGTACCCACTATGTGGATAAAATTAAAACTATTTATATGAAAACCAATCCATGCCCATCCATTTTTGGCATGAGATTTTTCAAGATTTGCCTGATACGGTACCAATTTAGCTTAGGTGAGGACAAGTGAACAGTATTTTATTTAGGACTTTTTGCGCGTAATGTCACCTGCCATATCTCAACGTTTATTTCTCATCCTATTGGAAGAGAAAATACTGTGTTGCTGTACACTAGTGGATTTGATAGCGATTTAAAAATATAATAATACTGAGGGTGATGCCCACATAAGCTCTTAGGCTTTTGCATGGGCTTTTGCATAGCGCTATCTCTTTCTCGCTTTGCTGTGTTGCCAGATCACCTTTCATAAATTTAGAATTATTAGTTAATCAACACAATATTTCATCCTAATTATTAAAATATTATTGAAAAATATAATTTCATCACTATTCTTCGGAGAGTTTGCTGGAATATTTGCTTCCTGAGGGTACTGGTTCGAATCTCGGCCAGGGTAAAAGTTTTTGACCACAGTACAATCATATAGATACTGCCACCCCGTCTTTCGTAGGAGACGATAAACCGTCGGTCCCGTCTACTTAAAAAGTAGTCATCTCTCATCAACATCCCTCCGACTCATTACCCATGCAGAAGCCTAAGAGCTTATGTGGGCATCACCCTCAGTATTATTATATTTTTAAATCGCTATCAAATCCACTAGTGTACAGCAACATAATTCATTGCCTTTTTTATTCTACTCATTGAAAATCATTTAAATAAATGCACACAACCAATGATCAAATTTTTCTGTACCTTATATTGTGTTTGATTATTCATATTTCTATTTCGAGTATTGTATTTGATTATTCATGGCATTTATTTCGGCAGGATTCTCTGCTTCATGAGAGTGTTGAAAGACAAGTCGCCGACAAAGCCAGTGGTGTGCAGCGACATACAGTACCCATCAAAAGGTGTGCTGAAGAACATCAGCATTTCGTTCATAGAGGTTCTGGACAAATCCACAGACGGACATGGCGGATTCGCCGAGATCCTCTCGGGCGGTCCCGGACAGAAAAGCGTCAAAATCAACCTCAAGTCCCAACCCGGCTACGGACTCGACTTTCTCATCAGAATCTATGGCGCTTATACTCCTGACGATCATCCGAACGAGATCATTTCATGAGAACTTTTATCAATTCATGAGAACTTTCTATGAAGTTTCAAGTTCTGGGAAGTTCAGGAGAGTGTGAAGTATAGTGAGATCCTCTTCATACTGTCAGCATTCCTTGTATATAATATCAATACTTCCAAATTAACCATTGCTGACAGTTTATACAAATTAACGAACATCTATAGAGACAGGGATGATGAAAAGGCTGCCAAAATCTAAAACATAATCAATTACTTTAGTGTAGCCATTTCTAGTGTGTGAATGCATTTTTCCAATATCACAGGTATAGAATAACTAATCTCTCGAGAGTATCGATACTCCCTGCTATAGGTCTCCTGAATTTTTATTCTCTCTGTTGATGAAATTTTAGTTCTTTCTGAGGATTAGACATCTATGTATGTTTATTTAGTCAGGTCCACGTTATAAATGCAGTGTTTAATTATTAGCAATGGTATTGCTATCCTTATCTATCATTCAACAAGGCGGATAGCGCTATCTCTTTCTCGCTTTGATGTGTTGCCAGATCACTTTTTATAAATTATTTAGAATTATTAATTAATCAACACAAAATTTCATCCTAATTATAAAAATATTATTGAAAAATATAATTTCTTGCTTAATAAAATATAATAATTGATTATTTTAGACGAGAATGAACCGTAAATATTACATCAATAATCACCTACGTCCTCATTAAGACAATAATTATTTATTTATTAATATTATTTATATAATAATATATTGAATCATTAAGAATATTAATATTAATTATTTACTGTACATTATAGCATCATTGACAAGACAGAGGATCGGCAACGCTGTTCTCCTATCTTTCTCCACTGCCATTTTAACGTGGACCTCACTATAGCTAAACTGAATCCTATGAGTCAATGAACATAGGTACAACGTACCTAGCTGGTGTGATTGATAAAAACTATCAAATGAGTGTTTTCAGCAAAATGATGGGAGGGGGTCTGAAGTGCTGTATCATGGAATTACAATTATCTCATGAACCACCAAAAATAGCATTTAATATTTTCATGGGACTGGTTTATAGGCCTCCCAAACTAATTATTATTGATTGCATATCTCTCAGTGCACTTTAAAAGAGTTTCAGCTGCCTCTATAGTATTGATGTCTGTCTCTGAGAGTTGAACAGTACTACCGACTTCTCAAATCTGATTCAAATATTGTCAAACACATCAATTTTTTTTATATCGTTAAAAACTACTATATTTGAAAATTTCGCAATATTTAATGGTATTTGAGATATGTCTTACGAAACATTGAAACAGTAAAGTGATGACTTCGACTTATTATTCGGATAAATAACTTATTTATTGATTTTATTGTACACTATTCGAGAGATATTTCCAGTTTTGATAAGCGCAATAAGTTCAGCTCAATTTCACGAAAATCTAAATCAAATAGAGATGTGACTGGATTGGAAAAGAAATTATCCAATGTTGAGCTTATTAATGATGCAACTGGACTAATATGTTGATTATTTTACTTACGTACCTACTTCATTTTGCTGACATATCATGTAGAGATCTGACAATAATGTATTTCTAAAATTTTATCATTTCGTTAGAAAAACTCAACTAATCCAACCCATAAACACTGATCTCATACTGAAACCCATCACCCTTCTCAGATCTCAACTGCAGTTCAACATGGTTCTGAAAAACACCACCTCTTGAAACTCTCGCGTACCCCTTCTGCTGAAAAGTTTCAGCTTTGACTGCAGTTAATAATGTATTATTTCCAGTTCGCCTATCACTGAATAAAAGAGTTGTAGTTACAAACAGTCCCCTCTGTCCACACCTTTTCAATACAGCATGAGCTAAAAGTTTTTCTATTGATTGAAAAGAGCTATTAGTCCTCAAACTCAAGTCATGGAATTTCAAACTGTCATTCATACTCAGTTCATCGATGATTCTGTTGTTCATTAGTAGGTTATCAGTGCAAATTCCATCCCTACAAAAAGCACTACTATCTCCTCCACCTTCAAATTCTTGCATCTCATAAACGTCAAAAACGTTTTCTTCAATATGGAAACCATCTATTTCACTAGAGTTCTCACAATTTTCTTCACTTTCATTAATGTTACCCCGATTCCAGATTAAAATTAGTAGAACTGGAATGGTACAAGTAATAAAAACTAGCTCTTGCATTGTTCAGTAATTTCACTTGAGTTAACACGACTTATTCTTTTAATATTGGATACGGTAGGTAATGAAGTCGTGAATTTGACAATGTATATCTGAGAATAGGCCTAGGGTATACAAAAAGTTTAATTGAATTCACTCTTGCATTCCACTATCTTTCACAATTTTGTTGATTTTGATCTATTCTGAAAATTCATAAGAGATGGAAATTAATGAGTCTAGGCTCTTTCTACATTGTGATAACATCTCATTAACTATATTTGAAAATTATTCTGCAACTGAGAATCACTTCCATTCAAAAAAAGGATAAAAAATTCACAATATTATTTTGTGTTAACATTATTCCACCTGACGTCACTTTTCATGTTGAAAGTTATATTGTTGTGTTAAAAGAAATGTATAAGATGGAAAATAGAACGGATCACTATAATTCAATGATAAACTTCGGATCATATAAAGGTACATACTTGAGAAACGTGCTAGAACAACTGAATAAACAGTGTTGAGTGTGTGATATACTCGAATCTTACGCTTTTTATCTTGGTGCACACGACGAGATAACTAAACCACATCCGATTGTTCTAGTATACGACTGAACACTGATAATAATTCTCATAGGCCTATAGACTAACTGATAGGAAGAGAGGATCAGTGAAGAGTGTAAACTCAAGAGCGATTCACACAACGTGATTGCCAAAAGTCAATTTAATAAAGTTTGATTAATCAGTAATTAAAGAGTTCTAATTTTGACATTAGCCTTCCCTATGCATCTTCATTTATTATCCATTTATATAATAAGTACATTATCAAAATGATAGGGAGAGGAAAAATAAGGTAACCTTGTGCCATTCCTTTCCCAAATTTAGATAACACATAGTCCGATATATATATATAATATATATATATATATATATATATATAATATATATATATATATATAACATATAGTTTGGCATCTATATGTCCATGATCAATAAATTATCTATCACAGATTTCATTCAATATCTACCATGTGGCATTTTCTGTCATACAACTCGATTTCATTATATCCACCTTTCATCGATTATAACCATTAATTGAGACATGAATAATTACTTCGATATCTGTATGTCTATCATTTGATGATAAGCTCACCCTTCATATGAGACTATCTATCACATATATAATGAATATTATTTTTAATTTTGAATAGTCCCACTCTTTATTGAAGTTGAGCGAGAATCAGATTTGGGTTGAGCCAGTTCTTTCTCATCCAATCATTGCGCTATTATTTGTGAATTGTTACTTGAATAAATGGAATGAATAATATCATAGACTGTACCAGTAATGGCAAACTTACTAAATAATACACATTTTACAGTGTATAAGGATATCGCATTCTTCATGACGACTTTAAAAGGCTACTTTGCCAGTATTGCCTCTATTGGACTGTAGCAAAGACACAAGAAAACTATCAGTACAACTTTCTTGTAACCGGGACCACTAGTTAGATAAAGTTGTAAGCCGGCTAGTTGCAATTGCAACGACACTGCTTTCAATTCGGAATATTCGATTTTCTATTAAGACAGCCGACAGACCTCGCCACTTATTTATTCACGCAGCAAGAGACCGGTTAATAGCCTCCTGAGAGCCCTCAGTAGACAAGTAATAATTCTGTTGAACTACTTTGTTCCAACACATGAATGAAAAGAGAGAAGAACTACTACACAGACATGAGCGCGGCGCTTTTTTATCGGCAAACTGTAATAAATTCTTATCGTACGGGGGAACAAGTTCTACAGGTGTTCACAGCTTCACAGCCACCTATATCTTAGCTGAGAAAAGCCACAGCCACTCTACTCGTTAGTCGCTATTCAAATTAATAAAATTTATCAGCGTACGTTGTCGGGACACCTAAATTGGCCAAAGCCAAACAGTCACTTCTGCGCATGTACTCGAAGAATTCTAAACGCGAATTTCACCCTGCTTATATATCCTACTCCAATATAATACACCTACATTAATTATACAATATACATGTATATAATCTGTATACCCCGTGCAATATATAATATACTGCATGCGGTGTGTATAGTCTAATACTGCAGCAGTCGCTAGACGTTGGACGTAGGAACAGCACTTCTCACCTTGCAAATATTGCAGAACCCGTCAACCGGAACACACCAAATAAAAGCTGAACTTTTTGCATTCCAACATACCATGGTAGAACCACACTGCAAACCTATTCAATTTAAATGGCTTTGCCAGTCAAGCGACCAGTGTCTCAGACGCAGTCCTGTTTTATCGGTGGAAAATTTATTGTGTGAAAGGTACGGTAGGCTACATTAGTGTGTGCCTTTGTAGGAAAGTTTGTTGGACGATTTTTGCTTTCAGTGGTCAGATTCTTGGAGACAGGTTTTCAAGGGGACATATTGCATCAAGCATCAAGACGAGGCAAGATTATGAGTTATATTAGTAATACATACAGGACAAAATAGATTATACTCATAGAGAGAAAAATAAAAATCTTAGTACCCTTTTTGACTCCATATCACTTGAAAATGGCATCAATGTCCGAAACATGTTGTGATTAAATAATTCAAAAAGGGTACTAAGATTTTTATTTTTATTTCTATTTCTATAAAAGTAGCCCTATACAGAAAAGAGATAAATAGATTATACTCGTATTATGAATAAGAGTAAGAAGAACTTGCACAATACGGTTGATTTGGTTGGAGATATTGCAGTCATTTGAAGAGTTTCAAAAACGAAAACACGTACTTGCTGATTCAATGTGTTTTTCTGCTTCAATCGTACATTAATAGTATGGTACTAATACAGCCTCGGTGATAATCTCCTGGAATATGCTCAGGGTCCTGTTTACTAGTGAAGATGTACGATTAGAGCAGCACAGCTTATCTACTTTCTATAGACACTGAGAAAGTGTAAAAAAGTGAACTTGAGTTGTAGTTTAACTCAATTTTCACAATGATTCATAGAATGATTCTTGTTAATGTTTTAACAGACTACTGTAAATCTCTAAATTCTCTTTGATATACAATGATTACTGCTTAACCATTATCCTACACTCCTAATCTCTAAAAAATTGCTATAACATTATGATATATTTAATATAGTATCGTACTTTAAAATGAAGTCTAGATAAAGACGTAATAGCATCAGCCAATGAGAGCTAGTGGTAGGCGTGGACTTGTCCGAGAAAGTGATCAAAGTGTACTCGCTCGTGATTGGTCGACGAGTGTGACGAAGAATATCTCTAAACTGGTATTGGAATCGGAATCCACCAGTAGAATTGCAGGGACGTCATCCGTCTGAGCTGACTGTTTTTAGAAAATATTGTAAGGTAGTAGCATAGAATAATCAATCTATCTCGAGTAACCATTGGAATGGTCTGGTAACAAATCGATACTCTCTAGTCAATCGTTTATTCCCACGGCAAACGTTGTCGTCATTTACTAATCGTTGAACCTGAAAATATTAATAGCAGTTCAATAGCAGCCTTGATATTGATACATTGATGTCCAACAGCAGGTTATTGATGGATTTTCGCCGAATTAAACTGACATTAATGAATCGGCTTCCTACATGATACGTCAATCTGATCATTCAGGTAACATATCATTACAAGGTAAAAATAATAATACTGTATTATTAATAATGCTTGAATGATTTCCATTGTTGGTGATATCCTTGTGAGAAGTTACACCTCGCCTTCTAAGACAAGATAATATCACAAGCTACCTGATGATAAACTATAACAGACTATAATAAACCTTCCCTTTCTCTTATCTGTGGGACTATCATTGGAATTCAGAAAGGCAGAGAGCTCATCTCAGTAGTCAGCACCTATGTTATCTTTGAGATTTATATGAGGAAACCGAAGTTGGCAGTAGGTAGACGATGACTTATTTGAATATGATAAATAATTCTTGTTTGTTTTGACATGCATAATATAGTACAGGCGAAAGATTTATTGCTGCGTGTTTTTTTAATTAACATTTCAACGGTTGATGTCAAATGTGGAATGCTACTACTGCAAGCTGCGTGCTGCTTCCTCTTCATCTATGCCTACAGGTCTACTGCTTCATTGCTGTCAACACTCATCCATACGTTTTCTCAATCAGAGAGTTCTAATCAGGCTTTTGATTCTAGTGTTATCTTGCATAATTCTACAATTATTATTATCATTATACATGAGTGACTTCTTAATTAATTAACTAACAATGCATGGAGGTGTCACAATCTTTTATTTACTAGTAGTTCTGTAAACAGTAGACCTCACGCAGTATTCTCATCCACAAGTACCTGATTGAAACTATAGACCTTATGGAAATACAGCAATAGACTGGCTTCTCCACACATCTGTGTAATCACTTGTCAGCTGATTTATGATGAATTATTCTATAGTCTGATTTTTACTCTAATATTGGCGCATGAAGGAGGCTTCTTTTTGCCTTTTATATTATTATCCTTGAAATGCAGAATTTCCAAAAACATTGTATATACGTCGACGCACAATTAAAAAGGAACATAACTGTCAAATTTCATGAAAATCTATTACCGCGTTTCGACGCAAATGCGCAACATATAAACATATGAACATTTAAACATTAAGAGAAATGCCAAACCTTCGTTTGGTCAAAAATTGTATTTTATAGAATCAGGTTAATAGAAAAATGCTATAAGATATCTTTTAAACATTTAAACATTAAGAGAAATGCCAAACCGTCGACTTGAATCTTAGACCTCATTTCGCTCGGTCAAAAATTGTATTTTATAGTATCAGGTTAATAGAAAAATGCTATAAGATATATTTCATTCTTCAAAAAAAAAATTGGCAATCATTCAACACCAAAACTCAATATTCAAAACCTACAATAACAACATGCTGTTATCTGTTCTATGTGTTATCTATAATATATTTGAAGTTATCTACTTAGGAAGTAGTTATCTAGTTATCTAGAGAAGTAAAGTATTATCCAGTTACATTCTCTAGGACTCTAGGGTGTCCTCAAAAAGGCATTCTAATCATATCTAACTATTAAATTTGAAGCTGAATTTAAGCTTTAAGCTGAATTTCCACATATCAGCATAGTCAAAATATTCTTCCCATATGTTCAAATTGGACTACTCACTTCCATTAGAGGACACCGGCTGAGTAGAAATACAGCTGTCCCATTAGAATTCACGAAATTATATTTTCCTCCACCTACTGTCAAAAGTACTTACTTTACTCCCTGAAACATGATACTAAAGTGTCACTTTTTCGCTCTCGGTACTAAAAAACAGAAAAACTCCGTAGGGAGTAAAAGTGACTCCATTTAAATAACATGGGAAGCATCTCTATTTTAAAAACGTACATTTGGAATAGGTCAGAAGGTCTAAGCTCAGGTGAGGAAGCATATAGAGTAGTCATTAAACCAACTAAATTCAATACCTCAACCAGACATTTGATCGATATATAAAATTTATGTTTGTATGCTGAAATTATTATTACAAACTTCATATCACTATACTAGAAAAAATTTAAATTTTTCTCTTTCAAAATACCAGCCAACGAATATTACTTATTAACTAATCAAATTTGAAACGGGAACTTGATCATAGCTCTATTTGTGGCTGTCATTGTTATTACAACTTTAGCCGACAGATAGTGCTGTCGGAGGAGAACTGTGATTACAAGCCAGCTGTTTCAGTTTACTTTTTAGATTATGTTGTAACACATTGTTTGGTCACATACGTTTTTAAAAATTATTTTATTTGCAGTTTTTATAAAAATGTAGGTGGAGGAAAAATGTTGTGTATATCACGAGTGAAAAATGTTTTCTCTCCCTCAGGAAAATTGTTGCCCTCGGCTTCGCCTCGGGCTTCAAACTTTTCCCTCAGGGAGAAAAAACAGCACTTTTCACTCTAGATATACAAATAACTATTTCCTCCACCTACTGTCAAAAGTACTTACTTTACTCCCTGAAACATGATACTAAAGTGTCACTTTTTCGCTCTCGGTACTAAAAAACAGAAAAACTCCCTAGGGAGTAAAAGTGACTCCATTTAAATAACATGGGAAGCATCTCTATTTTAAAAACGTACATTTGGAATAGGTCAGAAGGTCTAAGCTCAGATGAGGAAGCATATAGAGTAGTCATTAAACCAACTAAATTCAATACCTCAACCAGACATTTGATCGATATATAAAATTTATGTTTGTATGCTGAAATTATTATTACAAACTTCATATCACTATACTAGAAAAAATTTATATTTTTTTCTTTCAAAATACCAGCCAACGAATATTACTTATTAACTATTCAAATTCGAAACGGGAACTTCATCATAGCTGTAGTTGTGGCTGTCATTGTTGTTACAACTTTAGCCGACAGATAGTGCTGTCGGAGGAGAACTGTGATTACAAGCCAGCTGTTTCAGTTTACTTTTTAGATTATGTTGTAACACATTGTTTGGTCACATACGTTTTTAAAAATTATTCTATTTGCAGTTTTTATAAAAATGTAGGTGGAGGAAAAATGTTGTGTATATCACGAGTGAAAAATGTTTTCTCTCCCTCAGGAAAATTGTTGCCCTCGGCTTCGCCTCGGGCTTCAAACTTTTCCCTCAGGGAGAAAAAACAGCACTTTTCACTCTAGATATACAAATAACTATTTCACCAAGTACTATTACTGATAAGAGGGAATCCAGCCTCACTTGATGTAGCCAAACGTTTTTAGTGCATTAGAAAGGACTTAAACTTATAGTTACCACTGATTCAATTTAGAGAGATATTCTATAAGAAGACATTTCACCAGAATTATCTATTGTATTAGAATTAAATGCACTACTTTTCTCTCTTTGGGTTGAGTTGAGATTAGTCTAGATTCATAGAAAATTGATTATTTTCAATAATGATAAATTCGGTTGCAAATATGAATTCTTAAATCAAATTCTAATACTTTATTATGATAGTGAATTTTTTCTGACCCTCTATTTTACTTGCAACTTCTATCACTCAGACCATATGATAATATCATCCTCCGAAATAATATCCTGGTTCCTGAAACCGCTTTAGGCTATAGACCACCATCCACACTACAGGCCACATAAAATGTGGTAATAACAGATGGGCACTTTAGATGGATTGTCAGATGCCAAGTTGCAGTTTTCATGGTCAAGTGATGTCTGGTAGTTTTCTCGAATGCAAATCAGATAGCCAGTAGCACAATTGTCTGAATGAGCGGCTCTGCAAATTACATTGGACCCAACCGGCCTGAAATATATACACAAATATGTATTTGGAAGGTATATATTTACAAAGTGATATGTTTAGAGAGGAAGGCTAACCCTTTTTGCGCTGTCCATTGGACCGGAAGCTGCAGGGGTGCTACCTATTATCATTATGATTATGATTATTTGCATCATTATGTATGTGAGAGTGAAACACATGCTGAGTGGGCCCTAGGCTAGACTAAATCGCAGGAGGTCCTTCTCCTTCTACTCCTTCTCCTTTTCTTCATCCTCGTCCCCGTCATCCTTCTCCTCCTACTTCTCTCCCTTCTCCTTCTTATCCATGTTCTCCTCCTGCTCTTTCTCCATGTCCTCATTCTTGTCGTCAACCTTCTCCCTTTTCTCGTTCTTTGCTCATTGGGTTCTCTTTCTCGATCTTCTCCTTCTACTCCTCTTTCTCATTCTGATATTCATTTCCCTACGTTTACTCCTCCTATTATTACTCCTTATCCTCCTCCTTCTTCTTCTTCTTCTTCTTCTTCTTCTTCTTCTTCTCCTTCCTACATTTCTAATCCTCTTTCTCCTTCACCTCTCCGGATTATTATTTTTTCACCTCTCCATTTTCTCCTTCTACTCAACATTCTCCTCATCCCCCACTTCATCTCGTTGTCCTTTATTCCATTTTCTCCTCCTTTTCTACCTTCTCATTCCTCTCCATCTCTTTCATCTTGATCAGCTTCCTCCCCTTCACCTCATTTTACTCCTCCTTCTCTTTACTCTCCTTTTCTTTATTCTCCTTTTTTCCCTCCTCATTTCCAGCTCAACTTTTTTCTTCGTTTCCATCATAATATTCTTCTTTTTTTTCTTCTTTTTCTTCTTCTTCTTCTTCTTCTTCTCTTCTCTTCTCCCTGGTATGCCACGGGCCAATTTTCCAACAACTGGTACTCTTTTGGCTCAGTGATTCCCAACAATGAAAATTATCATTATACAAGGGTAATCAGATGAAGCGATGAAGGGTGATTTGTTCAATGTAGTATTATATGACCTGGATATGACCTGAATGATGAAAGCTTACATACAGCTGAATACAGCTACTTTGTGAATAATGAGAATCTCTTATTTTAGGGTCATATGCACTATCTACGTTCAACGCTAAAACCACGTTTACTTGTAGAAATGGCTACATTCATCATAATGTGTTTCATACGGGGTTTGAACGAACAGCTGACATTTCTCCGTTCAAAACGAGCATCTGCTTCTGTCCTTAGCTACTCGTATCAATGATTATTATTCAATGGTATCAGGTCCTCTACTTCTTATTTTTCTTTCTAATTTCTCTTCTTGATCTTATATTTGTAATGATTACTTGAATATTGTTGTTTGCGATGATGCTTATTATTCTTTTCTATTCTTCTTCTTCTTCTTCTTCGTCTTCTTCTTCTTCTTCTTCTTCGTCTTCTTCTTCTTCTTCTTCTTCTTCTTCTTCTTCTCTTTCTTTTTTCTTTTCTTCTTCTTTTCTTCTTCTTCTTCTCTCCTTGATTAATTCAAGATCACAATACGATGTTCTATTTCTTATTCTATAGTTCAGTTTCATAAGTTCTTCTCAATTTGTGCACATTCCTTCTTTCTCTTCTTTTCTTCCCCATTGTTATCATTATTTTCCCTGTGATTTTTTCACTAGCTATCCAGCATGTTCAAATGTTTATTTCTCTTTCTATATCTATTTATCTTCCTACCTTTTCTCTTTCTATCTGATTACCTTCTACTATTATCCATATATTATATTATAATATCCATATATTTATCCATATAATATTCGATTCTTTCCCACATTGAATCATACTATTCCTCTTCAATTTTATGGGGATATTATTCATTATCAGTTCGTGCCTCGGGAGGAAGACTGTTCCAACTCAAAAAAGTCGTTTATTCAGGAGAGCAGTTTTAAAATTTTCATAGGTATTCAAACTTGATTTTCTGCTCTTAGAATTTTCTGCTCAATTCTCTGATTCCAACTGTTTTAGTTCACTTATTACTTCTTAAAAGTGGCCTGTATTTATGTTTTCATTCATAATATGGCTTAGTCTTCCTGTAAATGATTGCATTGGTGTTCAAAATAGGAATACTGAACATTCTGTGATATATTATAGAATAATTGGAACGAGTTTTGACTTGGAACAGTCTTCCACCGAATAAAGTGCATAGAAACCAACTAAAATACACAAGATCAAAATTGACAATTTTCGAGTTGGAGCAGTCTTCCTCCCAAGGTGCGAGTTGTATTATGTATCTTTTCTCAATTGATAACTTTCTTCAAAGATTTTTCGTTTTTCTGCTGGCTTTTTCTTCTCTTTTTCAGTTTTTACTGGATCCCATTTCGCTCTATCTCCACCATGAACACGATCTTCCACTACTGGATTCCATCTCTCTCTATTTCCACTTGGACTCGATTTTCCACCACTGGATTCCATCTCTCTCTGTCTCCACTTGGACTCGATCTTCCACTACTGGATTCCTTCTCGCTTACCTCCACTTGGACCCGATTCTTCCACTACTGGATACCTACTCGCTCTATCTCCACTTGGACCAGATCTCCCACTACCAGCTCTTCCTCAATCTTCGTCTTATTCACCATTAGGATTATTCATCACCGGAACTCCACACATCTACATCTTATTGTGTTTAGTGAATTTTGTTTTGAACTAGTGCTTTAAATAGTGAAGGGAGCCGAACTGTCAAGGCATGCTGAATGCACTCGAATCAAGAGTCTTTTTCATTTAGGTTAAGTTTTATCAGTTTCATCCCCATTTTCCCCGTCATGTGTTGTTCTGAGGTCGGTTCACGATTGGTCTGCTGCTTCCATGATGCCTCTCACTGACACGTCAGCTCGCTCGCCCTCAAGTAGGTATGATTATTTCAATAATAGTAATAATGACGCAGGTATGTTTCTAGCAAATAAGCTCCACTCTTTCAAAAAACTTTTCAAGGCTGCTCACCTTAACGTACAATCCCTCAGTTGCCACATTGATGAACTCAGAGCAATCTTCCGTTTTCAGGACTTCAATATAATCGGAATTTCCGAATCATTTTTGAAGCCTAGTATTTCATCAAATTTTGTTGCATTGCCTGGATATAATCTTTTCCGGAATGATAGATTAAATAAAGCTTGTGGGGGTGTAGCAATTTATGTGAAAGAAGGTATCAAAACAAAAGTTTTAATCACATCTAAACAAGAGTATTGTTCCAGACCAGAGTTTATGCTACTTGAATTATCCTTATCTAGTACTGATAAATTACTCGTTGGTATCTGTTATCGCCCACCAAAAATAGGTCATTTCACAGATTTCGAAAGTGCCTTGCTTTCTCTTATGCCTTGTTATAACCGTATACTAGTTATGGGGGATATGAACACCGACTTGAACATGACAAATCGTAACTTTGACTACTTTCAACTGACTACAATTTTCCAATGCCTAAACATGACTATTTTACCTCTCGATCCAACTCATCATACTAATGAATCAGACACACTCATTGACCTTCTCATTGTAGTGATCCCAATGAGGTTGTTCAAGCAGGCCAAATCTCAGTCCCAGCTATTTCTAGACATGATTTGATCTACTGTGTACTTTCCCATAAGATACCCAAGCCAGAACAGAAAATAATCACTTATAGAGACTTCAAAAACTTTGATGAAGCCGCCTTCCTGACTGATGTGGCTCAGACTCCATGGCATCAAATTGAAGCATTACCCTCAGTTGATGACATGGTCAAGACTTTCGAGAATTGGACTTTGACTTTGTATGACAAACATGCACCTTATGTGACAAGGAGGATTAATAGAAAACGACGAGTACCGTGGATGACTGAAGACATACTTAAGATGATGGGACGTAGAGACAAAGCACATAGAAAATTTAAAAAGACATTTGACTTGGACAGTTTGATAGAGTATAGGAGCCTTAGAAATAGGGTTAAACAGGAATTACGGAACTCAAAGATTAGGTACTTGAATTCATTTATGACAAACAATAGACAAGACTCTAAATCACTTTGGCAGGGAATAAAAGAATTCGGGCTTGGCAAAGAGAAATCGAATCCACAAATTGACTTACCATTGAATAATATAAATGACCATTTCGTTTCACTCTAACCAACGCGACGAAGTTGTCATTGCTAATCACATTGATGATCTTGAAGAGCAGGTTACAAACTTAGATTTACCGATCACTGATCAATTTCATTTCCATCCAATCTCAGAAGAAGACACTTTCAGAGCAATTCAACGTATTCATAGTAATGCTATGGGTGTAGACAAAATTCCTATTAAATTTATCAAGAAGATGTTATTTGCTGTTTTACCAACCATTACATACATTTTCAACAAGTCACTTGAAGAAGGCATTTTCCCTGAAAACTGGAAGTTTGCTCTGGTTCGCCCTCTAAATAAAGTTCCATCACCCAATAAAGTTGAGGATTTTAGACCAATCAGTATTTTACCTGCATTGTCCAAAGTGCTAGAAAGACTCATTCATGCTCAAGTTGTAAAATTTCTAGACAACAATAGTAAGCTTCATAACTTTCAATCAGGCTTTAGAAAATTCCATTCAACTGAGACAGCTCTGCTTCGTGTCACTGATGATATAAGGTTAGCTATGGACCAAAGAAAATGCACCATCCTCACCCTATTTGATTTTTCTAAAGCATTCGATACTGTTGATCATACAGTCCTTCTGAATAAGTTGGCTATTCTTGGTTTCAGTCACAACTCGTTAGTTTGGTTTAAATCCTATCTATTAGGTAGGAAACAATGTGTATCTGTCGGTGACAAAAAGTCAACTTGGAAAAACGTTATGCATGGAGTACCACAAGGTTCAATTTTAGGCCCTCTCCTCTTCACTTTGTATGCTAATGACCTTTCTTCCATTATCAAATTCTCCAGTTTCCATACTTATGCAGACGACCTTCAAATCTATTTAAGCTGTCCCATAACAAAAATTAATGAAACAGTTGGAATAATGAATCAGGATATCAATTCGATAGTGGAATGGACAAAGAAAAATGGCCTTAAGCTTAATCCCATCAAAACACAACCCATTATAATTGGATATTCTCGTCTTATAAACAATATTGACCTTGAATCGATTCACAAAATTAGTGTAGACGGTAATGACATTCCTTACTGTAGCTCAGTTAAAAATTTAGGCATTATTATGAATAATACTCTGACTGGTCAGAACAAGTGAACAAAACTTGTAAAAAGGTATTCTCAGCCATGCATGCATTGAAGAAAATGCACGATATCCTCCCTAGAAACATTAAATTATTATTGGTTCAATCTCTCATCTTCCCACATTTAATGTATTGTAATTCTGTTCTTAACGATATGCAAGTCACTCTGAATGATAACTACAGCGTTGCCAAAATTATTGTCTACGTTTCGTCTACTCTCTCCAACGCCATGATCATATCACCCCAGCCCACATGCTAGTTCAACATTAAAGCTTCCCGATCAGAGGCTTTTTCGAATAGTCAAGCTTGTTAGAGATATCTTGATATACGGTAATCCGAACTATTTTAAAGATGATTTCAAATTTGTCTCTGAAGGTAGGAGGATAGATGCTTCACATACTAGAACCGGAGAAAGTACATTAAGGATACCCAATCATCGAACTACTATTTTCACAAAATCCTTCTTAGTCAGTGCCTGTCGTGCATGGAATGCACTTCCTGTTCTATCAGGTCCATCGAGAGCCGAGCGAGCTTCATCCTAACTTTAAAAAAACATCTTTTGGAACAAATGACTGAAACTGTCCGGCCCTAGAACGATCACATGACATCCATCCCCCACCCATCCCACAAATACAAACCTTTAAACCATGTTATAGAACGAATTGTATATATATATATATTATATAAACTCATGTTATTTCAATTATCCACTGCATAATGCTGTATATTACTGAAAGTTGATAACCCTGATCTACTTTCAGCCTACTTCATTTTATTAATCAATTATTTGATCTTATCTACCTATATAATTATTTTACTCTATCAATTTTCTGTTTTTTTTCTCTTTAATATTCATATTGATTAAAACTTTTACAATATTCCATTAATAAATAAATCCTTAGTTTAAATAACGAAATAACGTTTTGGTAGAGAGTTAGTGGGGAGGATATTTTTAATATTCTTCCCAAAGAATGGACATTGATATGTCCAAAGCTCCGCCAATTTATGTAGATGCATAACAATATAATTATCTATAGTTATTATATTACAAATTACTTTTTCATATCATATACTTTCAATAATTATTTTCTTAGTCTATATTATGTAAATTCATCTATAATTTTGCTGTATTGTAAGCTATTGTATATAAGTGTATAAGCCAGTATATATTGTAATCTACATAAATAAAGTACTCAATCAATCAATCAATCAATCAATCAATCAATCAATCAGTCCTAGTGTAATATGTCTAGTATACGATGATACAGTACTAGAAAGCTATTATCGCGAAGCTATTATTGCAAAGCTCAATATCGCGAAGCAATATTACAATATATTCAAGCAATAATCACGAAGGAAATAACAATAATTGAGAATTGAATTTCAGTTTTGTGGCATTGAATTTCAATTTAGACTGATGGCGAATTTCATGTTATCTATTCAACTTCACGAATTGTTGTTCATTCTGGAAAATCATTATATTCGAAGAGAATAATGCATGTGGTTGGTAATGGATGAATTAATCGATGAATATAATGTATTAGAGTGGTGATGGTGCTCCTTTTAATGGAAAAAAGACTTCATGGAAATATTGAATCCTTGAGAAAAATGATGACTCTGTTGTTGTATACTTCTTTGAATTCTCCAAGCTGGACTAAGTACCACTCTTAACTGATTTTGAAGTTTTGTTTTAAAATATCGAGAATTCTTTTATTCTTCAATGCTAAATCCCATTAGTTTAAATTTACTGATTGAAGTGTCCTTTCTTGTTCACATACAATACAGAAAAATTTGAGAAGAGCCAACTTTAAGTTGAATCATATCATAGTAGCTATTTTAAACATAACTGTTTCTCTCCTTCATGAACTACCAAATTTTTTGGTGTTCAACCATATGTAGACTATTCAGTTATCCCATCATACAAGTTCAAAATTCTGGGACATGAAAAAAATTGAGGAATTGGATTAAATTTCCTCCGATTCTGGCTACTGGCGATACTAATAATGACATCAATATCAAGTGTGCAACCATATAAGTATTCAGTTATCCCATCATAGAAGTTCAAAATTCTGGGACATGAAAAAAATTGAGAAATTAGATTAAATTTTCTTCGATCCTGGCTCCTGGCGATACTAATAATGACATCAATATCAAGTTTGTAACGTTGTAATCATTGCTATACCTCCCAAACAGTCGTTAAACTTTGCATCGACCATAAAACTCCATATTTGATTTGAATAAATTAAAATAACCTACTGGACAGCTATATTGAAAGTGATTGTCCTGCAAAAAACGGTCTTCAATCCTTTGATCCAACCGACAAAAGTTTCAAGTTATTTTACTCTTCTGCTTCCTCATCAACGTTTTGAATGAATTCTGGAAATTATTATTCCTGACTTTCAGGATGTGGATACGATCAAATTATTTATCGAGCATAATTTTTTCTGGTTGAGGAATAATGAGGAGAGGCACCAGTTTGAGATGAATAGGCCTTCTTTTCTCTTGTACAGTTCACTTCTGTATAGGTTCATCAAGTCAACTACTCCATTTTTCACTTCTTATTGACGAATAAAACTTCAATGATTTGGATGAACATAGAATCAAGCTACTGCTTGAGCTACTTACGAAATGCAGAGAGATTCTTGTGTAACTTTTTATCTTTCTCATAACTACTTTCACTCAAGTTATAACAATGAAAACAATGTTTCCTAGTAATTATTATTTAACGAAAATCCTAAATAAATGCTGTAGATCACCCCGAAGACTTCTGCTACTGCAGACATTGACAACAGGGTTAACAACTAGATGGAAATTCGATGAGAACTACTATCCAAAAATTAGTTGCCAGCCCGGGAATCGAACTCGGTACCTCCCAATTGCCAGTCAGGAATGCTAACCCTGAGCATCGACCATGACCATGACTCATGAGGGTTAGCATTCCTGACTGGCAATTGGGAGGTACCGGGTTCGATTCCCGGGCTGGCAACTAATTTTTGGATAGTAGTTCTCATCGAATTTCTATCTAGTTGTTAACCCTGTTGTCAATGTCTGCAGTAGCAGAAGTCTTCGGGGTGATTTACAGCATTTATTTAGGGATTTTCGTTAAATAATAATTATATATCAATAAGCATTTGAATAAATTCAAATAGGAATACATTCTCTATTTAATTCCATCTGTAATGTTTCCTAGCTTTCAACATCTATGATGAAATTGATTAGCCTAATTTATATTATTACTGGGACAGTGAATTAGTAATTCCACTCGAATTTGGATGCTATTTATAACATCCAATCGACTCAAATGGTATTTTTGAATGAACAAACTGAAGGTTTTCCAGTCTTCATGATGACGTGATGGCATCATCCAATGGAAGCCCATTGTGGGCGTGGTCTTGCTCTGGGCACTTAAGCTTTCTGAAGTGTACTTGCACGTGATTGGTCGACATTCTGTGATGTAATTTGATGACTTTGTAATTGGTTTCCAACTTTAAAATAGTGTCGTTAAACTGTGAAATCCCAGGATTAGATTCGGGAAAACTCATCTCAAATTTCCTTTATTCCATAAGAGTAGGCCTAACTATCCTATCCTCTAATCATTCCGAAACCATGTCTAACATTCTCATCTTCCAATTCTTTGCTTTTTCATCCTATTTTTTCTTCTTGTACCTTCTTCATCGCCATTTTTCCATCTCCCTTCTCCCTCATTCAACGTTAAAGAGATGTTTCATTTGCTCAACTTTACTTGTTCCAATGCAATACATTTTCATGAAAATATCTTTAATGCATTCATGATTTCTCCCCTCATGTTACAAAACCTCCCATTACCTAAGAACCTTATAGCTCATTTACTCATTGCCATTAGCATATTTCAACTAACGATAACACTTGTACAAATAAGGCAGTCAATCTTTTGTTACAAACCAGATACACATGTAATTTGGCCGACAAGAGGTTTCCAGTGAGTATCATTGGTTTTGCAAATTTATCCCAATATTTACAGGGATTGCAAGTCATTTCTTTTCTAGCATGAAAATAAATTTCTTTTCTAGTCATTTCTTTTCCAGTCATTTCCTTTACTAGATGGTTTGCATACTCATAACATGCAATACAAAAGAAACTTATTTCGACAGAATCTGTTTCAACCTCCGTTCTGTATTTCATTTGTTTCACCTCTAGCACATATCTCATACAAATGCTTGTCTGTGACTGTGCCTCTTGTTTCAACCGATCTCGAAGGGCCTAATCAAGGACTAAACAACCACTATTCCTCCATCAGCTGAGGAGGAGGTTTAGAGAGATATAACTTAGTACACTCTGAACTATCAGCATCTGCTGAATGGGGAGTATTGATGCTATTTTCAAGGAATCCTGGCAGTTTAAAGTGAATCTCGCTCACTATAGACGCAATCAATGTGTTGCCTTATCTGTCTGGCCAGTCTACACCCACTGGTCGAAGATATTTTTCTTTCACCTTATCATTTTTGTTATTAGTTGGGTGATGTTTGGTGGGGGGGGGGGGGTTTGAAGATGGCAGGGGGGTGTGCCACTGGGTTGTGGCCGACCTGTCAACGATTCCATCCTCTCAATTAACTGGGCAGCTCGTTACCTGACCAAGATGCAGCATCTTCTCCCATCCGATCACTCGGACTCAGTCTCTCTTGTCTCATCTCAACTCCTCCTTCTCCTTCATCTTTTACTTCATCCATTTATTTTCCTATAAATTATTTCCATCTTCCAAGTCTTTCCTATACTCTTCTTCTTTCTCTTTCCCTTTTAACCGATTCTTCCGCTCTTCTCCCTTGCCGAAGAAAATTTAGATTTACTCCACTCTACTCCATCCTGGCTCTTCTATTCTTTCGCCCTTCTTATGCTGATGTTTTTTCTCCTTTTGATCACATTATCGACTATTTGAATTCTCTCCTCATTCTTATCGCTTTTACTGCGATCTTGAGCTTCCTTAGTAAGTTACACTGTGTTTGTAGTCTTTCTGAAAATTATTTTTTTCTGTTTCAATATCACTTCTTCTCTACAAGTTATTGTTTACTCGATCATCTTCCGTTCCTCCACCTGGTGCTGTATCAATTCTAATATTTTTTCTTTCAATTCCACTATTCCTCTTCAACTTATTGTTCACTTTATCTTCCTCCGTTCCTTCTCGTGCTACACCTTCTTTAAATTCTCCAATTTACAATTTTATATAAATTACGGTTCTTTGGATTCCTTGTGACTCTCCTTCCACTCTTCAATAATTTATCAACTTTTAAACATAATATTCTTTGCCTAATCTATTATCTAATTTTTGTTTATTCTGCTACTTTTTCGCCCTATTATATTTGATGTTATCGCGTCGTATTCTTCTCGATGCTTTCTTTCTTCTTCATAGTCTCTTCTCAATAACTTCTCCTCATCTTCATTCTTCTTCTTCACATTCCTTTCCTACTTTGTATCCTTTCCTTCTTCTTCTCCCGCTACTCATCCGCCTATATCTCCCCTCCCTCACCGAGGTAAGGACCAGCCACATTGGATCTGTCATTTACGTAATCTAGGCAATATATTTGTGAAGAGCGAAGGGACGCCCTGCCCTCTCTCCATCCCACTCTTACTGAATAATGTCCCAGTTAGTTATACATCACTCGTCCCTCAGCAGTCTTGTTCTCTCTGTTCAGTGGAGCCTGCATGCTGGGGTTACACCTGAAGAACGCCAGTCGAATAATAGCCGAACATCTCCACCGTGAGAATCCATTAAAAAGGAATCCACACTCTTACTTTCATCACATTCTTGATGTCATCATTCTTAGTGGAACCAACCCTCCAAGGCCCGCCCACTGCTAAGATTGATATGCATAATATTAGCGTCAATCTTTCCTGGTGATTTGTGCATGCATCAAAGAGAATAACGATGATACTTCCATCCAGGTTGATCTGATCCGTTAAATTTGTTTAATCTCTTTCTGATGATAGAAGATACAAGACGTCTCATTCATGAAATTTGGAAAGCCCTTCTACACAAACAGAACACCGTAGTGAATGTACACACTGGATAATGTTGAAAAGTTCTGATGTTAACTTTAATAATAACATGTTTGCGAAAATGTTACAAAGTTCTTATAGTGGACTTCAGTAGTAGATACAAATTAAGTATGTAATATTTATTCGGTTTATGTTGGTAGATTTTATGTTTTATAATTGTTATCAGCTTTTAATCTAATGAACATAAATCACCTACCTCATTAGAATAATTCATCTGATAGCTCTGTAGTTGAGATTTGAGTTCCATTCATTAATTAGCTGTACTGAAAAACTTGGCTATCAAGACAAGCACAGTTTTCCTCAAGATATATCTCATGGATTAGTTTTTCTTATGAATTTCTTGAAATAAATCCATGCAAAAGACATCTTGAATGATTAATTTGGTAGCAGTGCCAGTGTGAAAAAGATGAATTCAAGAAAATACACGCTTGTTGGAGATTTATAGCTGTTACAATGCAGCTGAATGCACACAAAAATCCAAGAATAAGGGTTATATTCAATATAAATCATCATACTTGAGGAAATTCCGTTCTTACAGTTCAAAACAATCTTGGAAGCAGGGAGAACAAGTGTACACTTTGCATTGGATGAATAATGGCGGGTGATGGTGTACTGATTTGCCAGTTCTCATTGTTTTGATAGGGTTCGGTTAGAAATAAGGGTGGAAATGTGAAATACATTTAAAGGAGCTCCCCTTGTAGTCTATAAATCTTAGTCGCGAAAACTTTCAGTACTGTACTCCCCTAGTTGTTGGTCGAATCAAGTATGTTCACGCTTGGAGAGAGGGACTACGATTATTTGTAAGAGGTAAAAAGGGGAACTAAAGGACTGAGGGATGGGACATTACCGTAATAGTATATACATTATAAAGTTTGTACTCATCTGAAATGAGAGGAAGTGTTCTACCATAGAAGTATGCGGCAAAGAAGAATTTTCTAATCTCAATACGAAACAATTAATGATTTTGATGATGGCAATTTATGCTCATCATCAGCTTCCTCGTTTTTGAAAACTGATACTATCTCAGATCTTAGAAATTCTTAGACAGTCATGTTTTTCTGTAATATTCAGATATGAATTATATTCAGTTAAGCCAATAGAAAATTCAAGTGATGATTACAGGTGATGATCTGAGAGTTTTTCTGCAGAGAAAAATATTGAAGGTTCGTATGATTTCAGGAAATAATGGGCACTTGAATCACCATAAGGAACTTGAGAAAAACTTTAAAAACTTTTTTCCGATTTTTGTATTGTTTTTGCTAACCTAATAAATAAATAAATGAAGATAAAAGCTTTGCATAAATTGTTAAAATTTGATGTTATTTTTAAGCTCTGGTTTCAATCTAAATTGGAAATATGTACCTGTGTTTAGGTACAGAACGAAGAGATGATTTCCGAAATTTCATAATATATTTGAAATAAAAAGACAAAAATTTTCCAACAATACTCTGGACATGATCTCTTCAATTTACACGTATTTTCCAGAGAAAGAAGCTCTGCCGTTATTTGCTGGCACTTAATATGAGGGAAATTTATGAATTTTCAAGAGAAGCTTGGAAAACTCAGTAAAATGATTACTCAGTGGAATGATGTAGAATGCTAACTATACAAATCTTGATGATGTAGTTTAGTGACATATTGTTATTAATAGCTCCTCACGGTTTTCTATCAGCCCATCATGCATCCAATATACAGGATAACCACAGGCTACAGGAAGCGATTTGTTAGAAACAATTTATTCTTCATTCATATTCTGACAACTCACTGATAGCACAGCCATCAAAATGCGTGTTCATGGATCATATTGTATGAGGAATGAGACCTAGAATCTTCTTTTCAGTGCTCAGCACATCTGAACTTAATAGAAAATGTTGTTCTATTCCCTAATGGTTATCATTTGGAGAGATTGAACACTTAATTTTTCTTCAGAAATGTTTGTGCCTCTTATTCTGGGTTGAGAGAGGTATGCTGTACTGGACGATAAATATGCTAAACGCTAAATGAACTGTCCAATTCGTATTTTTCCTTCTTTATTTACAACAAGTTAAAGCAAATACTGAATGAGGCAGCTGTCAGTCACTTAATATAATATAATCCAAGTGGAATGAAACTAAATAATATATTATTATTATTTTATGGAAATTTATCGTAATCATCATTTCATTATAGCTGATGAGAATGAGGTATGAAAATAACTGAGTCCCATATACTTCCAGTTAGCTGAAATTAGGTTTTTCCAAGCAGTCAAAGGCATGAGAATTTATGAAATTTAAATTCCAATAATTTCCATGTTTAGGAGTCCCGCAAGTAAACCTTAAAAGGTGGAGAGGTTGTTGGCTTGAGTTGTAGAGGGATGAGAAACTTGAAAACTGCACACATTTACAACTCAAATCATTCAACGACTCCAGCCATTCAAGATATTCATGTTTACATTTCCCCGCATATCAATGATATTCTATAAATATTCTACATACATTTTGAATAAATAACAAGAATCTCGGATGTCATGGATTTCTATCAAACAGGGACTCATTCAACTTGTCTCTTCTGAAAGAAGTATAGCTGACTGAAAAATTACTGCCACATTCAATAATATTTGATAATTCTCCTCATAATTATTTTAAATATATAAGACAGGTTTTATCGGTTGCTCCTCTGCATGAAATAATTATTAAAAATATACGCAACTGGTGCAGTCACCTGGATAGAATGCCACCTGGAAGAATGTCCCTTCAAGTCCAAAACTATAGACCTACATGAAAAAGAGATGTAGGGAGGCCAAGAAAGAGATGGGTACCGGAACAGGTTAATTGATAAACCTAATCCCTGAAGTGAAGATGATGAATTATTTTAAATACTGTATTCATTCAATTCCAAAAATAAGCAAAAATTTTTAATTACTGCATTAACGGCAATAAGTATGGAATTCATTGATTAAAAATTCAGCAAAACAATATTGTATAATATCAATCTATCAACTATAAGAACAGTAATATCATTGAAGTATTCTTTTCAACTATTGCTAGAAGTTCGAGGAGAGAACTCCTGACCATATTAAAGTTTCATTTCCATTGCGAAGTTTTATCTTTAACCTTCAGAATACGCAGCATTCTACACATACAGAATATAGAATATTTCTCCCTGGTATAATCCTAAACATGGTAGAGTGTAATCGATTTGCTGTTTTCACAATTTCCCGCCGACACGACACCCAGAATTTCCTCCGAATGACAGTTTTCACACCATATCGCTTGTCGGCCAACTGACAAATTGGAGAACAAATATTGTCCTCTGATGGTCAATTGTCACCAACAGCTGATCCTTAGGTGATTACATTAGGCTAATATGATTACATTAAATGGGTATATATGTGCACGCGTCGAATCCTACATGAGCCGAAAAACAAAATTTGAAAAGTGCCATTGAAACACGTTGTGACTTGCATGTAGCTGCAACAGCAAGTGCAAGCGTTCAGTGTGAGTGTTACTATTGCTCTTTCCAGATTTTGTATTTCATCTGAAAGCTTGTTCATGTATAACCAAGCGTGCACTTCCACATATTCGCATCCCATGTGATCAAACACTCTGCCAATCGGAGAACAGTTCTGAGTGTCAACTGATAAACGATAAAATAGAATGTAACAGTACATTTTATAATCACTGATAAATGTCGGCCGACAATCGGTAAGTGTGAAAACGGCCATTCTGATCTAATTCACAATCACATCACTCTTGAAATGATAGTAATCACTCAAGTAACAGTGAACAATGAACTTACTGATCAACAGGCTTGCAACCCTAGTCACAACAATCGGTGATTGCCGCACACTTGAAGTTTATCTAATCTACAAGATGATTGCGCGCTGTATCCTCTGATCTATCATTCCTTTATGCTGCCGAGTAAAGACAGCGAACAATGCGAGCCGAAAGGGGCTTTTCCGATGTCTGTTGTGTGATTCCCTCTGAGATGGAGACATCCTTTGATGAGGCTTATCCCATGGGTGAGGAGGAGGAACAAGCCGCAACAAAACCTATTGATGTCTGTGTGTTGTATGCTGAGCTAAGCCTTTTCGAATTCACAATGAGCAGCTTTCTGTGAGATTGTGGGTGAGAGGCTGGTTTAGCCCGTTAAATATATATACCTATTTCATATATATTATATACAAAGTGTATGAAACAGATATAACTCAGCTAGAGTTTGTTGTATTGGCGGGGGAGTTGAGTTACAAAGGGAGAAATGAACTGAATGCATACCACCTCAGCTGTGTTGTGTTACCTGCTCGTGTATACCTGTACACACACCTCGGATACCTGCTCTTGTATCCCCCACACAAAGCCCGTTGTCCTCTGGAGGGATGCATATGTTATTCCATTTGTACAAATCAACGTCGCTCAACTAATTCGAACTCTGCCCGGTGCCGTTTTCAGAAACTGTTTCTGGCCAACCTGCCGCGATTTAGGTTGGAGACAAACAAAAAACTGGAGAAAATTTCGAGAAATGATTCTTTTAGTTTGTTCTTGTGTGCTATTTTTCAAGATTTCACCGCGTCAGACCTACGATTTGAAAGATGAGGGAAGGTAAAACAATCAAGATGCTATGTTAAGCCAATATAATATATTAAGTTCAAGTCAAATGCTACAGAAACTTCCAATCTACTTAAACATCCCACACAATGCTAAGTGATGTCATGTAAGCTAACAAGTTAACACAAGTTATGTTAACGTTGTATATTAGTATGCTAACTTAAGTTAGCCTTTTTTTAGTCTTTAGTTTGCCTTAGCTTCAGTTAGTATGCTAACTGAACAATTTTTACCGTTCTTCTCATTGAATTTTTGAAGAATATTATTGCCCTCTATTACTAATTCCATTACTATCCATTATTACTTAACACAAGCTATGTTAGTTTGCTGAATAACAATTTTTAAGTGCTTCTTATTGAATCAAAAAATATTATTTCCATTATCACCCGATTATAGAGACAAAGGAAACAATAGACAATAATGAACCATGAAATTAAATTAACTATGTAGTTGGTCAGTTTACTTTCGAATTATTTCAACTGGACCTGTACGATCTGTTTATTCTGTGTCAACCTGGATATATTCCTGTGGGTATTATATTAGTCCGTTCAGTGATGGAAATATTATCTCACAAACAACTTAAAACTTCGAAAACCAACACCAATAACTCCTCTGTCAACCACAAACCGAGCAAACACAGAAGTGTCTCACTTGCGTAAACGTTGTATATTGCTGTTCTTCACGGGGATGAGTAGGAAACCGTGTTCGAAGCAAGGTGTGTCACAGAGGCCTATATGTGGACACAGACTGCAATTGAAATGGAAAAGAGCTGAAAATCCTGTTGAAGAAGAAGAAGAACAAGAAGAACAAGAAGAAGAAGAAGAAGAAGAAGAAGAAGAAGAAGAAGAAGAGAAGAAGAAGAAGAGAAGAAGAAGAAGAGGAAGAAAAAGAAGATGGTGAAAATGGAGTTGGTATTGAAGGAGAGAAAGAGTTAAAGTTGAAGGAGGAGGAGAAGAAGCCGAAAGGTGTAAATCTGTGTCCCGTGTGGGAATGCCTTACAATGTAAACACTCACTATTAAGTTGTATCTTCTAACTAGTAAACCAAACAGCTTGTTTGAACACACATCTTTGGACATCTTTGGAGAGCATTTACGATCTTTCCAAATGACTAACACGTCTCTTTGCCAACCAAATCTCCCAAAAACGTTGTTTCACATTCATGTTGATCTATGTTTCCTTCCATCACGGATGTGGAACGAAGTTTATAGCTTTCTGATAAAAAACAACCTGTTTTTATTGACTTGTGAAATACGAAATATATTAATGCTATTTGTAGGGAAAACAGAAACCTTCTCACTATCATTGAAATCGCGATTTCAACAGAAAATATTATCCAGAACTGATGGAATCATGTTGATTGGATTTATCGGTGCTTGGAGTTGTATTTGTACAATTGAAGGTGGATGTAAATATAAAGAGCATATGAATTCTAGTTGGAAGTTTTAATATTTGTAACTGTGAAAATGCCCACAGATCCTTAATGGTACAAATCAAATTTTAAAACCATATTGTCCTAGATGGTACAAGTCAAATTCAAAAACTAGATTGTCCTAGGTGGTTCAAATGGGTTGATAGAGTTGGCTAACTCTGAATTCGCTGAATCGCAATATAATATGATACAATACCATATTATGATCAGAGCAGTTTTGATTCATACGGCAGTTTAACATGGAGTCAGCGAATTCCGAGTTAGCCAATTCTATCAACCCGTTCAAATGAATCAAATGGATCGATTCTAAACACCATTATGATACTTCCTTCTTCCAGCACTCATGTATTTTCAAGTGGAAACGTTCATTACCAACGAAACAATTATTATTTCTAAACTGTACATTTTCTGAAATGAATCTATTATTTTTTGATTGGCATGTGCTTCTAATGTAAAATTCAAATCTCGCGTAACTCATCTACTGGTAAGCTGTAAGCTCCAATATCATCGCTGCTGGAGAAGAATGTTGAAATCAAATTATTTATTTTTTAACTAGATTCATTAGGAATCCCAGTGACACAATTTCAAAAATCATTAATTACACTTGAATTTTCCTACTTCGATATAATTTCTAATCTGCCATCCATTATAATCCTCATACCAGTTCCAGCTCGGGCTCCTTGACATCACAGCATTCAGACATCAGTTGTGCACTGAAGCATCATCGAATTATTACTACAGCCGTATTTCGAGATAGCGGGAGAGCAATAGTAATGTCTCTTATCGTACTTGCTAATGGATATTTCCTTATTGGGAGATAAACAATCACAGAGGTAATATCCATGCACCCAAGCTACCTACGGTCAGGTTCTATCTCTGTATATATTATAGACTATACTAGAGTCCATGTGAGTTGATCGTATACAGTGTTAGTGTATTGTGTACGTTTTATAATAATACCGTCGTCAGTGATTCACTGTCAGCATTGGTTGAATGGGAAACATCAAGGCTATTTATGAGGAATTCTGACAGTTCGTAGTGAATCTCACTGCAGTGTGCATACCACATGGAATCACACATGTCAAAGTGCATACCTGTTGGGTGATATCGCATGAAATCCCATGTAATAGCTGGAAAGTGCATACCTGTTGACATGGTAATACCATTCCTTTAGAGTGCAGCCTGTATCTTTCGAGTGGGTTCGGCTTGCATCCTGTTATCTCCGGTGGGTGCTGATGATGTCGAAGAATTGGAACAAAGCATTCAAAATGGCCGTCGCCATTTGTGTGAGAGATCTCATTTGGGAACGGAGACCGAGGATTAACGCAGCGGCGCGTCTGTCAAACGAGTCGAGATTCACTTTAATCAGTCAGCCTCCCTTATGGATAACATCAATGCTCCCCTTTCTCCCAATGCTGATAGTTTGGAGTGAATCTCAAGATAGAGATAATAACGACGGTGGCTGGATTTATGGGCAGCTAATTCCCCACGGTGGATATTGTTACCGATATGCCGGTAGGCCATATACATTCCTCCGCCTACGAGCAACTTAGCGGCTCAGTTTTGTCGTTTCTTTCAACAGTCCGAGTCGGACCAGTTTCTGTTATTTTGTTTTGTTTCAGAACGGCTGTAGTCGGTCTCAGCCAGCGCTGCTATTTCCTGAGAGAAATGATCTTGATGATAAACGAGAGCACAGGTGTGATTCGGATGATTTAGTGCTACAAAAATGATGTTATCAGTAGATGTGAATGGTGGTAATTGGTGTGATAATAGTCTACAGACCATAATAGGTGAGAAGCCATGGGGTGGGGGGCTTCATTACCTCCACTACTTCCAATGAGCAGTCATTGAAGATTAGACATCGATAACATTACTCAGCATGCATCACACAACACACATAACCTTTATACAGCTACTTTTCTTCTCGCCCTACTCTTTCGATAGGAAAGAAGTCACAGGTGAAATGTTGATAATCCTAAGAAAATGATCAAGTTTAATAATTGAATAAGACAATTCCATACCAACCCAGACAATCTGGTTTGTGCAGTAGCAGTCATTCGAATTTCTCACAGACATTTGCTTTTGTTGCAAATATCCTCTTCCGAGGATTTCATGGCAGTTTCGAGCATTACATCGTTTTGCTTGAAAAAGCTGAGTATTTTTGGCATTACCTTTCAAGTCAAGACACTATATACATTGGTGCATGTAATTTATATTGTAGTTCTGATTTTTTAATATACTATTTCAGTACATAAGAGAAGTAAAGAACCAATTTCTTCATGCAAAATTTCCTTGTGCTAGATACAGAGTGGCCCAAAAACCTTGTATTTTCGGCTCATTTTCCAGTTTTCAGCTATTTCTGCCAAATCTCGTGATCGGACAGAAAAATTTGCTCTCGCCTTTTTTTTTAGATTATAAAATTTTGAATGATATGAGATCATTCGGAACTCTCTATCTCCAATGAGAACTGAGTTATGAATTTTCAAAAATGAGTGGAATTTAAAGAAAAAATCAATTTTGATGAAAAATCTATAAGAGATAGAGCGCTCTTCCTGATATCAGATTGTAGAGCACAAAAATACACCCAGAAAGATTTTGAATTATACATTTAAATGGTAACAATCGAAAGATATTGTTAATCAAAAACTAATAATCATCAAAATTGATTTTTTCTTTAAATTTCACTCATTTTTGAAAATTCATAACTCAGTACTCATTGGAGATAGAGAGCTCCAAATAATCTCATTTCATTCAAAATTTTATAATCTAAAAAAAGGCGATAGCAGTTTTTTCTGTCCGATCACGAGATTTGGCAGAAATAGCTGAAAACTGGAAAATGAGCCGAAAATACAAGGTTTTTGGGCCACCCTGTATCTAGCACAAAAAAATTTTGCATGAAGAAATTGGTTCTGGACTTCTCTTATGTACCCAAATAATATATGAAAAAATCAGAACTACAATATAAATTGCAAGCACACCCCATTTTTGTCATTTTTTGTCTTATTTGTCTATATTGACTGGTCTAATCTGCTATTCCCTTGAATTAAATCTATTCTCATTCCATCAGCATTGATTTCATGTAGTTTTCATCTTCCTTCCAAAATTCATTAATGAAGATTCAAAAAAATTTTTTTAGTCGAATATATTATACTCATACGTGATGTTCCATCAATTATGATTTTCAAATATTCATGTAACTAGAATATCGATGGAAAAAAGACGTGAGATCTGTAGGCAGCCTATCGAAAAATCATGAAATTTGTACACAGCTTAATATTTATTGTATCATCAAATTGAACGCAGGAACCAGTATTAAACGAAATACACTACGACTATTAACTTGTCAACTGTCAGCAGGATATCAACTCCCATCTCACTAATTTGCATGTCTTGCACCGTTCACCTGATATTATATTATATGAAACCTAAAATCTCCACCTAACCAGTAGCAATATCTTATTTCTACAAGCATGTACACTTATTATTATGAGCTTATGAATTCCACAGATAATCAAATAACTTGAAGGGTGATGACATCATGAACAGAGCATGTTTATATTCACTTTAGACTGTGTCAGCATTACTTGGGAATAGCATCACTGCTTTCCATTCAACTAACACTGACAGTTTATAGTGTACTCCAGTGTACCAATAAAGTTGACAGAATTTGTTGAGCCCGCAGTGAAACATTGATTGGTTGAATTTTAATGAATGACAGCAGCTTTCCTTAGTGGACAACCTGTTTATTTATGTCGTTATTTTATGACAGAATTCGTTCTTTCCCACCCAGGTGTAAGAGAGCCTTAATTTGGAAGTGCTTTTTATTACAGTTTTTGAGAGGCGGGTGCTGGTTCAATCAATATTCGAGTACCCTAATTACATATTCATTAATTCAGTATATAAATCATCCAATTAGTATATTTATTCACTCGGCGGTTTACATAATGAATATTGAATTTGATGATTCTATTCAGTATGGAGGGGAAATTGAAACTGTTATCCATTGTTGAAATCATTCTACAGTCAATAGAACATTGGTGGTTTCAATGAATATCTCTTCTGCTGAACGTAAAACTGAATCAAAGGAAAAACATTATAGATTGTATTCACATATTGGCAGACTAGAGCTGTTCTGTGTGAACGCTACTATAAATGATCAAACATTTTGTTACTAAGCAAAACATATATTTATCATAAAACAGGGTTCAAGATCTACCAAGTAAATTTGTATAAACTATTGACATGTATATTGTTAATATCTAATAATTGGAGAGAAGAGTCTCATAAACATAATCTTTTTGGGGATCTACACTTTTTTGTATTTCACGAATTTTAATACGTTTATTCAAGGAAGTTTCTAACAAATCATGCATCTCTTTCTTTCTGAGGATTGGAATGAACTACTTCACGGGACTTCTTGAAAAGGTTGGCAATTTATGAATTTTAAGTGGTGTTAGGCCTATATTGACCCAGTTATCAACATATTAAAATAATATCATTAATAATTATTGATTAAAAAACTGCCTTCTCTCTTAATATAATTTTATTATTATTATCAACATATTAATTGACCAGTAACTTTATCGATATAGACTTGATATTAACAAGTAGATAATTATGGATTGGATATACTTATGATATGGAAATTTTTTATTAGGATATGAAAAGGTTTAAATAGGATATAAGTAGGTTTTTGGTTAGTGCTACTCTTAATTATCAAGAAATAGAAAAATACAAGTACACTCTTTCAAATGTTTTTATTCTTTTAATTTCTTGATATAAGTAGGATATGAAAAGAATATGATTGAGCCTAACTCCAAGTTCTAATATTCGAATAATAATAAGTTTCTATGAGAGAATATCTCACCACTTCCATTAAACTGATTACTTTTTTGCCGTTGAACAAGAAGTCCAGCACTTCCGCGAAAAAGAATATAAGAATGAATTAATTATTCTGAAAGACATTTCAGTGAACCGGTGCTTGAGATTACAACAGAGAGCTCTCGCAGAATGGATAGGAAGAAGCAATGCAAGCGATATTGCAAAGATTAAGTAGCTCCGGTTGTTTGAAGAGCTCAACAAACTCTTGGACTTATTTCATGCACTCCGGCTTTTGTTTATTCAGCTACTTCGCCGTGAATTTCATCGCTACAATGTTAACGCTCCCGCGCATCTCGGCAACCACCACGATTCTATGAGAATCTGGCCAATAGAGAAAAAGTGATTCGAGTAAGCAATTATTTAGATTGAGATCAGGGGTGGGTACGGCCGATGCGCTTTGTAGAATTGCGCTCCCTGCCCCTCTTACTCACAGACCCTCTCTATTTCTCTCTCTCTCTCTTTCTCTCTCTTACTCTTCCTCTCGCACCCTCCCTCTCTGTTGTGGCTCTGGCCAGACCCCAACTTTCCACGTGATTGATTAATGACCTCCCCTGTACTTTCTCCGGAACAATGTAGAATGAGACAGGCAGCCGCACTGTGGAAGGAAACACTCGTACTGATTTATTGTCCGATCTCTATCAATAAATAAGACTGTGTGCCTTCTCCGGCGAGCAGATAAGTGGAATAATGCCCGATAGTCGCAATCACCGTGGCTGCTTTCCTAGTGACACCTCGTTCGATTTGTGTTGGGTGGATTCGTGATCTAAGGGGTGAAGATCATGATTCATATTGGATTGAGCTAATTTAAGGAGAGCACCCTTCTTTAAAATCTAAGCTCTTTTTCAATTCAATCAAAAATGTCATAATAATTGTGGTAAAACCAAACGATGATGACTTGGACTCATATAATCGTCGAGAAAAATTATTCTGAATCATCAAACCAAAAATTGTTCAAACAAATGGAAGAACAATGATTGGTTCTAGATATTACGATATTACTCGATATTATAATACTACTTCCCAAAGAAATCAGAGTAGATTTCGTAAACAGAAAATGTGATACGACTATTTATGTTTGATTGGCTCATCCATTAACGAGAAATTCAGATTAGAGATTCTATTGTGGAAGTGTGAACCTTGTAGTTACGAATATCTTACATTTAATAGGAAACTAACTCGGCTCAAGATAAATAGAAAGATGAATTAATGACTTAATTCTTTCACTTTATAAATCATGACTTGAGGGTGGTTCCGCTGGTTATCATTTTTTGTAGTTATCATCATCTCACATCTGAATCTCTTATCAATGGATGAACCAGTAATAAATCAAATATAAGAAGTCTGTCACACTTTTGTGATAACAAGGTTCTACAACAAGTAACTACAGGATAACAACAAGTAACTACAAGTAATAACAAGTAACTACAAGTAATAACAAGTAACTACAAGGTTCACACTTCCCCAATAGAATCTCTCATATGAATCTCTTATCAATGGATGAACCAGTAATGAATCAAATATAGTCTATCACATTTTCACCCGTAATTCGATAAAATACAGTATATTTTTCTTCTTGAAGATGAACTGACACTAATTGAATGGTGATCTGATGTATGGAGAATATCTCACTGGTGTCTTCAGGTGAAGATAGATGTTACTTCGAATAAACAATAGCCTACTGAGACTATACTATCATTTTCTAGATAATGACCGTAACCCACGTATTAATCTCAGCTCGGCAAACGGGAAAACAAAGCAGAATTTCACCCACTCATTTCACCCATGATAAGATATCCGAAACACCCACTCATTTCACCCATGATAAGATATCCGAAATGCCAACAATGAGAGCTTGCCATAATTAATGGTATCGTTCACATAATAGTAGACATCTGTTGATGAGTGGAGATTTTGGGGTAACAAAAGCCATCTCTGCTACTCGTACTATGCGAGCGTCCCTCATTACAATTGGAATTATTCCTATGGGGGAGAAAAGGAGGACAAGAAGGAGACGGAGAAGAAGGAGGAGGAGAATGAGCAGGGGGAGGTGGAGGTGGAAGAAAATGTAGATGTAGGAGATGAAGATGGAGAAACAGAATAATAATGAGAATTGAAAGGAGACAGATTATTGAGAATAGTTCGAAAACTTAGAGGAAACCGAAAAATAATATTGAAAATATCTAAATTTGGAAAGGGAGCTAGAACGGACGAGTGGATCAGAGGGAAAGAAAACAAAATTAGAGAGAATAATGGAGGAAAGTAATGTAATACAGATGAACTTAAGAACAGAAAACTACAGAGATAGACCGGAACAAGATATGAAATATTATTAGAAATCTGGAAGATGAAAGGGGAAACCCCAGAAAAGAATTGGATCGAAGAAAGGGGGATAGGAGGGAACCTATGAACTGCCTACAGCTGTATTAATCATTATTATAAACACAGATTAACCTTTCAAAACCTAACAATCTCAAATAAGAACCAAGAACTATCATTGACAATGCACAAGAATCTAATCAGGAGATATTATGTATTGAGAAAAATAGAAACCGAATGACGAATGAAATAAGGAGTAGTATGAGATTATATCGAGGTAACAGAGAACAAAGGACAATGAAAACAACGTGGAAAATGGTGGAATGATAGATGAGAACAAAGTAGCTATAAATTCAATGAACAATGAACAAAACAAGAAGAGAGAAGCAAGAAGGAGAGGAGTAGAGAAAAGTGGAATACCAAAAGAGAGAAATGAACAAATGAATAGTGTGAAATGGAATGAAGATGAGAGCCTAGGCAGCAAGAAAAGTGAGGTGCAAAGAGGGTAAATTAATGTGAAAGGGAAATGTAATAGGAAGTAGGAGATATAGAGAAGTACAATTGAAAATAAGAATGTGGAAGAAGATGTTAATTAATAGAAAGAAGATGTTGATGAAGAAGAAAAGGAATAAGAATAAGGAGAAGAGATGAATAAAACTACAAGAAGGATTTATAGAAAAGTTAAATTCTGAATGGAAAATATTCTGTATGAGAAAATGAAAAAGAGATATTGAAGATGATGAAGGAGAAATAGAAGACGAAGGAGAAGAAGCATAAGACGAAGAAGAAGAAGAAGAAAAAGAAAAGGTTTCAGTAGCAGGTGTGTCACAATAACTGTCATTTGCAAACCCCTTCACAGGCGAATCCAGAAAGCCGAGAGACAAGATACCTTTTGTTCAGTAGGGACCGACCATTCATTCATTCTATTGCAAATATAGTCCATTGTTTTTTCCACATCTTTAGGCCTTTTCTTGCCGACTTGGATATTTATCTTTCAGTTGTTGTTCTTGTACCTTTCTTCAGCTGAATGTAATGAATTCTGAATTTATTAATGAGAGACATTCTGTAAGTTCTCTTTTTCATCTGTTGTGTACCGTAGTGTAGGACATTCCACGGAAGATTCTTTTAATAGAGACAAAGACAGGGTTTACTATTTATTTTCATGACGTGGAAAAAGTTAGCTTCCATTGAAAGCTAGGATAGATCGCCGTATGGAATATACTATCATTAAAACAATTTCTTCAACAAAATAAGTCTACTATTAAGTTCTAAGAAATGGATGGAGGAGAGCCCAGAGAATCTGGACCATGGAAGTATTGCAAATCTTCAAGTGTTGAAATGAGTAAAGAGTAATCAGGAAATTCATAATTCATGCTTTATAAACAATCCTTTTTCCACTGTTTCCAATGTGATAGGTCAATTTCTCCAAATCATCAACAAACCTCTTTACTTGTATAATATTAAAATTCGATTATATTCATTAACATTTTGATTGGTTACAATAAGGTAGGGTGAGGCTGGTTACAATAAGACACTCTGGAGAATAATTTTTTTCGAAACTCTCTATATTTAAACAAAATTAGAATTCTGTCAAATAAATGTCTGTAGACTGTGTTATCCTAGTTATTGAGGCATTGAGAGTGGATCAGTTCAGTAAACAAGTGTCGACAACTTTTCCAGGAATCCTTTTCCTGAACCACAGCTCGGAAACAAGAGTTAATTGAGTCATCCGTGCCTTCTTCATCCATGACAAATAGAAGTTATTAGTCCTTTTGAAACGTGCTTGCTCAAATAACTAGATGAATTTTTTTCCGTAGGAGAGAATATCTAGTTTATTTTGTAATACACGTGCTAGTACTGGCGCATATTTTTCAAAGGACCATCTGCTTCAGTAGCATAAAAATCTAGACACGTGTGTAATGAATGAATAAATGAGTCTTTCCGAGAAAGAGTGTCTGGAATTGACTCTTGAGATAGAAATATAATTATAATTCATCTCTAGAAAAATAATTCTTCTCTACCATTCCTGCTATGAACCTACTTTTATTCTATCAATAATAATATCTGAATTCTATCCGAACTATTCATAAAATTCAAATGCCAAATTTGAGTCAGACCGTTCATAAAATTCCATTCACTAATTTATGCTTTTGTAACTTTTTAAATAAAACTACTTCTCTTTGTGATGAAATTTCAAAACATTAACTGGCAGTTTCAATCATTCTCTGTTTGTCATTTCTTTTTCCTGACCTCTAGCCGATGAGAAAAGACTGTGAATAGAAAATGGTAGTAGCTGTTGGGTGATGTAAAGTGGGCCTACTAATTTTAACCAATCGTTGAAAACTCCTTCTCTCTCCTGATTGGTAAATTGTTCACAATGTATCCATTCCCAAACTCTGCCACAAGGTAGCAGCAGCTAATGGGTAAGGTAATCATTTCGATTAATTTTTTAAAACAGACACATTAAAAAAACTAATGTTCGACGCAATAAAAAGAACTGGACTACTCTCGTCTTATTGATCAGAACTGATGCAGTTTGTGCGAAATTTTGTAAAGCCCAATCACCAAACTTATTCCTGGACCGAAAATCAAGTGACAAAGCAGTGTGTGATTACATAACCATAACTTTTGGACAACATTAACATTTTATTAAAATTTTTGGAGAGAAATAGTACAGGTTCAGCCTAGCTTTTTCTCCAATGTAATAATTGTATTATGATTATAGTGTTTTATACAATAAATGAATGAATGTATGAAACTATCACGAATTAAGTGGTTAGGCCTATAATATCTCATTTCTAGTCCATCTGATTTTAGAGTTGTTCGATAGGTCGAGCAAGATCCAAATGGTGTCTAGTATCCTAAAAAAAATGTTACAATATCGATAATACAAATTATTTGAGCTCATTTTGAACGAAACAAATATATAAGAAATCAACAAATTACACTACGTTACTTTGAATTATAGTGGAGGATTATTGAATGAAATTGGTTTATGATTATTGCAATTGACAACACTTATCACAAACTGCTTTCTTTTTGACGCTGAGAGTCTTTCAGGCATTTTTTCAACAGAAATTGGAGAAGAATTTTTGTACCCATTTTTTAAACAGCCTTGAATCTTTGGTTTTATGAGTTCAATAACCTTAAACCCAATACTGGTCCTGCACAATATCTTGAATTATAAACTGAGCTCTGACATCAAACCCTTTTAACCTGACAAGACCCGATCATAATTGAGAATTCTTACTTTACTGCTCTTGATAACTTATCCTCCCTGTGGTCTCTCCCCATGGCAACCAATTTTCTTGTAGTACATCCACAGGAAGTGAAGCATATGCGATAACAATAACAACTTCATTGTAAGGAGCAATCACAATGATCTCCTGAATTATTCATCAGGAAACGGAACATTTATTCAGGATTGGAATCGATTTTTATTGTTGATGTTGATTGTCGATCGTTTAGCAGCTCAGGGCAAGTTGGGTTACTACTTTCCGATCAATAAGGCAGTGCAGTGGAGTTCATAGATCACGAGTCAATCAATTTACATACATAGCCGTCATCAAACTATGAAGAATTTTTTAACTGAAAGATATATTAGTGGATATAATCATAGAAAAAAATACAGAGAGAGTATCCTCATTGATAGGATAAAGTTGCAGCTTGCAACATAAATATAGATAATAAATTTAGGTATTTCAGGGATTCAGGTATATTAGTTATGTAGGAAGTGAATTGGAGAATCTGTTTACTGCGTAATAATAATAATAATTTCTCTGGATGTTGGACGACACATCCAAAGGAGTTTATTCATACATACATTACATATTATTTTTTCATACATTTTCAATAATATAACAATATTCAGGGATTACAAAATGATACCTCAATATATAATATATGTGTCGAGGTTATCATCAAATTAATACTAATAATTTATGCTACAACAGATAATACCAAAATTCCAAAAATCTAAAACTATATCTATTACCCTAAGCATCACCTAGTACAAAGATACTAAACCGAGTTACTATTTTCTACCTATAAATTACCTTATTCAAAAAGAATACTACTTAAATCTAAATCCTACTTACTATTAGTTCCTCACTACTTTGTATCCCAATACTGAATAACCAATGTCTATTTTTTCTTTTGAAGCTATTGAAATTTTCCTCTCCATTGATTTCTAATGGTATTCCATTAGATATTGTAGGCCCTAAATATCCTAGTGATCTTTGCCCAAATGCTGTATTCATTCTTGGTACTTCTTGATTGTAACGTTCTCTTATTCTAGTATTATGGCTATGATTTATGATATGGTTCTTATTTTGATGTTTTTTCATATACCCTAATAACAACAATATATATAATTGCCTAACACTGAGTACTCTATTTTCTATAAATAATTCTACAGTTGGAAACCGGATTTCCCTGTTTCCTATTATTTTCAAAATGCGTTTTTGAGTTTTAAATAATGGATCTATAAAACTGAAGTTAGCTGCACCCCAAACTAACAGACCGTACCTTAAAAGAGATTCAACTAATGTTAAGTATACAGTTTTTAACATTTCTTTGTCTATGATACGCCTTAATTGATAGAATTTGTATATAAGCTTCCTTATTTTGGCAGTTGTATATGTTATGTGCTTGTTCCATTTCAATGAATCATCTACTATTATTCCTAAATACTTTATATTGTCAGAGCGTTCTATTATTGGGCAATTACAATTATTGTTACTATTTCTATCACAATTTATTATGAAGCTTCATTAACCCGCCAGTAATTACTCGCCATCTTATCGCTGAGATGAGTTAAAGGATGTGCTCCTTTGTCTACCTCTTGTTGGATGGGTGACCACTTGAGAAGCTGACTCAGCAAAATATCATTAAAATTCATTTCCCAGGGGGTTGGAGGCCACATTAGGCTGTGGGTCCATTCATTTCCAATCATTCCCATTACTCACGCACAATCCTGGAGCTTATGTGGGCATCAGTAGAAAAAATATTAAACTAAGGATATAAATGTGTCACAATCATAGATACTTATAGAATGATTATTCACATGATATTATACGCTTATTACCATAGTGATACATTGAATAGTATAGTTAATCTAAAATCTATTTCATACTGAATTAAATTTCTATTGAATATTCTACACTTATATTATTGTTCTTGACCACAAATAAACAGAGGATAGATTGAAGTACTATTAGGTGTCATAAGATCTACAAAAAAAGAAGAAATGCTCCAATGATGAGATTCCTATAGACAACTTGTGAGGCTTGACTGGAGAAAAGTTGATGAAGCCTTGTCGGAAGCATCTTGGTGAACGGATGTGTGCTATTGTGATCGGTATGTTTATGGAGAAGGCTATACTGTATGCGGTACATTTATCACTGGTCCTATTGTTATTGCCATTCATGACCCACTGTTTGTGTTTGTCTCAACGAGACACTGTGTGTTTTCGGGCCTTCCAAAGGCTGAGCCGCTCC
Source organism: Nilaparvata lugens (assembly GCF_014356525.2). NCBI lineage: Eukaryota > Metazoa > Arthropoda > Insecta > Hemiptera > Delphacidae > Nilaparvata > Nilaparvata lugens. The sequence goes on from NC_052505.1 coordinate 24,030,524, forward strand.
CAAGCTGTTCTTGGATTGAAGTCGGTGTTTCTTCAGATTGAATAGTCGAGAGATGATTATTTGAACCATTCTCTTTCGGGTAGCAATGAGTGTTTTGAATAAATGTGACATCCAACTCACGTTGCTGCAAGAGTTGATAGTTGAGTTTGAGAGAGGGAAAATAGGAAAAACGGGGGATATCAAATAGATGAAAGATGGAACATAAAGATTCAAGTTGCACTTGGGATTTTCGTCTGATTAATTATAACCCAGAACAATTTTAGTAAAAGCACAGAAAAAAGTAATAATAACAATGAACGTTTGTTCATTCCTTCGTTTTAAAAGTCTCCAAGCTATAATGGTCCAAATTCTGAGTTGAATTATCTTTCGATTTGATCATTATTTATTTAAACTAAAGACAAGAGATAATTTGAATGATGGTATGAGTTTTAGATCAGTAGAGAGATAACTATAGCTAGAACGAAGGTCGAGAGATGATTTTACCTATTTTTTTCAACATGGTTGTTGTGAGTGTCACAGTGAATGATACTGAATTTTGATTCACTCATCTATCAAATAGAGTGAAGCATGAGGTTGAAATTAAAAATGATATTAGATCCTACTGCCACATTATCTATTCATTCATCAAGTTATCACCCGTATTAAACCGTGGAATGAACGTCTATAGTGAGGTCCACTTTATAATGGCAGTGGAGTAAGAAAGAACAGCGTTACTGATTATCTGTATTCCCACTAGCTTTTATAGAAGATAGCTGATATCTATTGTTCATTTTTGTTTCAAATTATCAATTTTATATATTATACGTTGAGAAAATTCTCTTCAATGATTTAATAATACATTTTCATGATTGAGATTAAATATCTTGTTCATTATTTATATTTCTACATTGTTGAAAAAACGATCTGGCAACGTTGTCGAGGTAGAAAAGGATAGCGCTATCTGCTTTGCTGAATGATAGACAAGGATAGCAATCCCAATGTCAATCAAATAACGTGGACCTCACTTTAGAGTGAGCAGACAGCGAAGCAATTTGACGCCGTGGCGGAATCTGATGAACTTGTAGAAACAGCAAGGACAAGGTTATCAAACAAACATCTAGTCCAGTATTTGCTTAGTTCAAGCAGCGTGCGTAGTACTTTAGAAAATTGACTATATTTGTTGCGTAATTGATAATGCTTGATAATTTAGTGCTGAAAATTCATTATTTTCTCTAATCACTATTATTATCGTATGTATATTGTTAGTGGAGATGCCCAATGAGCGTTCCACCTCGCAGCATAACTCAGCTTTTTAATTACGTTGATCACAATAATTATATTGATATGAGCTCAGTCGATAATAATTATTATAAATTTCCAGTTACTTTACTGATCATGAGATAAGGTAAATTCGAGGGAATAATCAATGTCATTCAGTATCTTTTCAGCATTTAACGATTGATATTTCCTAGATATTAGTGAATTAATTTATTCCCAAAACATTGGTGGATTAATAATCAATGTAAGATCAATGCAGACAAAGAGATCAGCCTTGATGCCAACCTGAATCATTCATTGGATTGCTATTAGCTTCATTGAGAAATAAGTAACTGAGCTGTCCAGTATTTTGTATAATGGAGTACAAAATATTTTTTATATTGAATAAGTTGAAGATAATAGAGGTTGATAATAGGAAAAACATGGCATACTACTCAAAATTCAAAACCGGACTACTCACAATGGGTTATCAAAATTCTAATATTAAAAAAAGTAACATTTACGATCGATTTGAAACAAAGTGAATAATAATGTTTTACTCACATCCAGGTAGCAGATACGATTGAGGTTGCCGACATTGATCCAATGCCAGCCGTTGAAGTTGGAGCGACGGGTCGTAACAGGAGCAGTAACACCGCCGTAACTAGCAGACGGCACGCCGACATCTCTATGCACCTGTCTGTCGTAACAGCGGCGTAACAGCACAAACGTATCGCGACACCAACTAGTGTGACCGCGACATGGCAGTGATGCTGTTCTTCACACTGACAGGTCACAGATCACCGGTTGACAGCTTCTTTTAAGTTAGCTGTGAGTTGGTCTACATCCTGGCAAATCTTGCTACTTTAGTTAGTTAGTCACTGCTACCTGGAGTAGACTATCAAGTCACTGATAATTTGTTCTTGTTTCTAGTTGCTTCTTACAAATACGTACTTTGAAAGAAATGTTTTACATTTACTTCTCACTTATTGATGGTAAATTATTACAATTACTAATTAGCGAATGTTTTTGAGTTACTTGTCACTTGTTCAATGTACCTGTTCCAGTAGCTTGATAAGAATAGGGTACTTTGTATTGAATGGGAAATATTTTTGATTTATTTGTTACGTCTCACTTGTTATTTGTAGCTGACTAGTAATTTATAACAAATTCTTTGTAGGGAATTCTTTGAGGGAATTTTCTTTGCACAGAACCTAACGACCAATACCTACAATTACTTAATAGTAATAGTAGGTTATTGTAATAACTCGCTATGTGTTCTTTTTATTTAATGCTTCTATTTTTGTTACTAGAAGATTCATAAATTACATTGAAATATAAAAGACTTTGTAAGTGTATTGTTCTAATAGATATTCTGAGACATTTTCACTATTACTTCAACCCAAAAAGTATATTTTTGGGCTTTCTTTTCTCACACGGTTTTGATTCAATGAAATGTGTTTATTCACACCTAATTCTATTCTTTGAAACTTATTTGTCATTATCAATTATTACAGTCCTCATACAGCTCAATGATCATGGTATGTCTGATTGGGTCGTTTTGATGATTCAGTTTATTAATAAGTACGCATGAAATCGGTAGTAAGTAGATAAAATAGAATAAAAATTAAATATGTAGATTGTAAAAGAAAATATAGTAACGTTATATCAATGAAATCGACTCCAAAACACCAATATGGAACATTTTAATCATTGAAAAAAAAACTTTTCAACATCAACCTATAATTTTTATTCATTCATAACTCTACCTTCATTGTATTATCATTCATCCCATCATCATCAACTAGGCTTAAAATACTTCTAGAAAGTCGCCTTTGTAAAATAATAAATAAAATAAAATCCATCGTAAATTAAATGCCGTTGAGTCGATAATCTGATTTGATTTATATTATTGGCGTTTGTTTGTTACGAGAAGCTTTTATACTATTATTCAAAGCTTCATTGGAGAGAAATTGGTCGAAATGAATGCAATGATTGTGAAAAATTTGGCTCTGTACTTGCAGAACTCCACGATATGTGAGTGTTGAGCTGCACAAAGATCTGTAAGAAGTTGATGGATTGTGTTTTTTGATCGTTATTCACTCAGCCATCATTCATTCAAAGCTTTCGAATAGCGTAGTTTGAATAGTTTTTTTAGGTTTTGAATTTGAATAGCAGAGAACGAGGTGTTATTTGAATACCTACTAAAACTGTGATTTGAACAGAATTGTGTGAATACAGTAATTTAAAATATAGTGAACTCTCGTTATAGTCGGATCATTAATTTCTCCAAGTTAGGTTGACAGCTTTCACATACGGAGACTTTCATTTCCCTACTTTATCCTTTCAAAGAGTATGGGTTGCCACGGGAATTGGAAGAGCTAAGATACGAACACCTCTCTTACAGTAATATTATTTCCTAGGGATTTTTTTACAAATATTACTTCTCAATATTACTGTTCAACTCTAAAGTTGGATATAGAATTTTAACTCTCTATGTATTTTTGAGCTCAAAATAATACTGGATTGAATAGGATATTGAATCAAATTGAATAGGATTGAACGAATACTGGATTGAATCAAATTGAATTGAATTATATTGATCGAATCTAGGTTGAGAGTTTACTTTATCGTCTATTTGAAAAATTATGAGTCCTGTTACACCCTATTTCATAACCTGATTACTCAAAACTACTGAAAACTGCATATACTAATTACTCAAAATTGCATAATATTTTGAAAACTCAATACAGAAGAAGTACCTTCTCAATAGCTTTTCAAAGTTTTCTAAATGGCTCGTAGTATCAGAAACTCTCATTATCAACTAGTAGAAAATTAACCAGAAGTTGAAATGTGGATGGATGATTGACTGCTTGGACTAAAATACTAAGCAACAATTCATTTTTTAAATTTAATTTCAGAGTATAAGCTTACTGTATTATGTCTTCAAAGTATCATATCTCCCAACTTGGGAGACCTTACACTTGATCAATCAAAGCCAATACAGCTTTCTTGCAGTCTTGCAATAGCTCAATCAGCAAATTTAATCTTAATAGTCTGATCTCCCATCAATAGTATTGAATAATGAAAGACGTGAACTCAGTCAATAAATACATTTTAATGTAATGAGTAATTATAAATAATGCATTGATTGAATCCAGGTGCGACCTGAAAACTCTAAACCTAGCCTGCCAGGTTATTCGTTATTTATTTATTGATTTATTGAATGCAATGATACAATTATTGATTTCAAACTACTGTAAATAATTAGTTTTATCTCCTTTATTATACACTAAATCTATTGTTGTAGAATATGTAATGAAATTTTGTAATATGTAATGAGCTTAACATTCTAAATATCCTCTTCGCACTCACTTAACATCCCAAATGCACTCACTTATATACAACCGTACACCACTAACAACCGTGTCAACTGTACACCACTCTCGGTTTAGCGAGAGGGTTCGAGACGCGCGCACGCTACTAGGATCGTGACAGCACAAGAGGGTGCTAGGTGCTTACAGGACGAAAGCCGGCCGAAGACTGAGGTCGGGGCTCCAGAGTTTGAGCGGTTCTGCCCTCAGCGCTCAGCGCTCTCTCCAGTCAACCCTTTGGTCAATTCCCTCCGCCCTGCTCTACACGTGGATAGTCCACTGCTCAGCACGTGGGAAGTCCCTCCGCCCAACTCTGCTCTGTCTAGTCGCGTGGAAAACTCTGCGCCACTCAGATACATGCCGCGTGCATTCATCTACACCGCTCATTCAACTCCCTAAAAACGTTTCAGTTTTTGACCCTCACATTTTTGGTTCCCAATTGCATGTTGAGGGTTTCTCAATTTGCATCTATTTTTTTAGAATATACCTATTTTGATATGTATTAATCTTTATTTCTCTCATTGATGAAATACTAAGCAATGAAAAAATCCTTGAATATCCTTAAATCCTTAAATCCTTGAATATCCTTTACCGGAAATGGATAACTAAAAATTCCAACTTCACCGTTTCCTGTAAGAAAGTTATAGTTATACCTCAATTTCTGCATGAGTACCTACTTATTATACACATTACTCCTTATTATTGAAAACTCTTGAGTCTATATATGTTTTTATGATTCTTCAAGTTATTGAACTCACTTGTAATTATGTTTTACGCTAGAACATTCAGTTAGAAAGCTCAAAACCAAGCTTCGAAAATTAATGGAACAGTACAAATTCATAAACATCAATTGACTAGCACTGTTCTTCTGGGACAGCAGCATAGTGGATTGTTTAATTCCACCCCGGATCTATGCATGAGCTATTAATAGTTCACTCATGAGCCACATTGTTGTTCTATTTACATATAGTTTTATTATGTATAAAACTCATGGCATCTTAGTAAGTTGTGCAGACAATTGAATAAGAACTCGAATTTCAACTATAAATCAGTTTATAATATTTTTAGGCTAATAATTTGATTTATTTTTGAAAAACACACAAAATCAAATCAATGTAGTTTGTAGTTGTAGAGGAAAAGAAAATTCAAACAACCTCAAATTATACAATGAGGAAGCTTTGATTTCGTTACAATAGTGACTGCCAATGGAAAGAGAGAAAGATAAATTTCAAATGTTCAATCAAATACAAATACGTGTTTTCCAATACAATACATCAAATGAATAAATGATAAATTTCGAATGTTAAATCAAATACAATTATAAAATACAAATACGTGTTTTCAAACACAATACATCAAATGAGAGAGCACAACGATTCCAACGTCAGGACGACAGCCAATGGGAGTAGAGTTACAGGATATTCAACCAATCATTTTTTATACATTGATACATACAATATCATGGGTTATATTTTGAGACAGCAGCGCCCAACATTTCCCAACATTTAAGCAATATCAAATATTTCTAGAATAAGTTATTTCACAATCGCTTCCATGAGTTTTTAGAAAAAGTCATCCTTTTCTATTCATATTAGTCTGAACTCAATTCCATTTTATTGATTCCTCTTTCAACTAATTCCACCTCATCCAGCATAACTCGTTATCAATATAGCTCTTCTCAGATCTTATTAAGTCAACCAGTATTAACATACTTATTAATCTTCCAAGAATTTTCATTTGAATGAATAAAAAGACAGAAATCACGATCCACACCTTTCATTTTATGGATGTCACGTGACATTATCTGTCTTGTCATATAATTCGTCACATCAAACCAGTAATAAAATCTCATAAAATCATTTCTTTGTCACTCTCTCTTCTTCGTCTTCAAGATGTCACGGGCATTTCGGAATTCTGCTCTGACGGAATACAGCTCACACATTCACATCTACATACGCTACACATTCCCATACATATATACAAAAACAAATGCACACCTTTAGTGATAAAGTGCCAGACTGTCAGCATTAATTGAGTGGAGACCAGAAGTCTTATGCATAGAGAATGATGAAAGTTTCAAGTGGGTTCAGCTAAGGCATGTGCACACTTACACACATTTAGTGATAGAGTTTCAAACTGTCAGCATTGATTAAATGGGAAGTAAAATGCTTATGTATGAAGAATACTGCAAGATTAGAGTGCATCCAACTATATGCATGTGCACTCTCACGTCACTCAAATACATCACGGCAAGACATCGACCATGTTTTGAAGAGTGCAAGATGAAAAAGAAAAATGAAAAGTATTAAGTCTCAAAATTATTCCAAAGCATCTTCCAGAGTTGGCAAGATGTAAAACCGTGTAACAAAAAACCAAGATGGCCGCTGTCGCCAATGTGCACCACCTAACCTGACCACACTAACCTAACCCAACCTAACCTTAGCTTGCTGATCAGTATTCACGTTGCCGGACCGGCCGTGTCTACGCATGACGGTTGAGCGGTTAGCCGTGACGGTCCGAATTTCGACCCAGGCTGCAAGCGCAGTGTTTACGCTTTGTGGTGAAATTGTTTTACGATCAGCACCGGCCGGCCCCGGTGTCACTGCTACTCACATCAGCCATGCCCCTTGTCGCTCCTGTAGAGTGATTCACATTAACTGCCAGCATTGTTCGAATTGCAAGCATGGATGTTATTCATGAGGAATGCTGACAGCTGACAGTGAATCTTAGTATAGCTTCCTGGCGATGTTTTCTGAAGCATCCCCCATCCCCCCATCCGCCACAATATTTGCAGTGCTGAATGTATTCGAGTACTTTCAAGAATGTTTTTGTGTTTCGTTGTGCTAAGTTTGTTTTAATATTATCATCTACCCATTCTATCATCTATCAACATTCTTATATCTAATAAAAACAATTCACAATAATACTGACGATTCCTGCAATTGTTCAATATAAAGTTATTGAACAATTGAATAGTTGAACAATTAACTATTGAACAATTATATAGGTTATTACTATATAGTGCAAGTGGAATTGTATAAAATATAAATTTGTAAGGTGTTTTTAAACTGATTGATTTTAATAAATTTCCTTTTTTGAAAATTGTAAATTGAATACACTCCTTTGCGTCACTCAATAACTGTTTCTTTTTTCTATGTGACTGGATCATCCACTCTAAATAATAGCATATATTTCATCTCAACTTTATTTTATCAAAAAATACTAGATTACTGTTGTTTTATTGTTGTATTTGTGAAGGAGACACATTAGGGGTAACCTGTTGTCTCCATAAATAAATAATAAATAAATAAATAAATAAATAAATAAATAAATAATAAATAAATAAATAATAAATAAAAATAAATAAATAAATAAATAATAAATAAATAAATAATAATAATAAATAATAAATAAATAAATAAATAAATAATAAATAAATAAATAATAAATAATAAATAAATAAATAAATAAATAAATAATAAATAAATAAATAAATAAATAAATAAATAATAAATAAATAAATAAATAATAATAAATAAATAAATAAATAAATAATAAATAAATAAATAAATAATAAATAAATAAATAAATATTGCTTGTGAGAATGACTTATTTGATAAATCTTATCGATAAATTTTGCATATTATCATCAATAATAGAGACTTGGAAACATAAATTGGATCATTAAATATATCTATATTCAAAAATATAGATAAAAAAATATATATATCCATATCGAAGCTCCCTCAAAGCCTTCAGCTTCCTTTCTTCATTCCAAGAAAGAAGTTTTAAGATGAGAAGTGATGGGGAAATATGAATGAAAGTATTTCAGATTATACAATTATTGAAAATCGAAATAGGAAATACAGTACCAGGATATGATGCCTGAGACTTTGTCGAGACAATTGTTGTAGATACCACTAGCTACAGTGTTTCTTACTGAAATCAAGTACAATAGGAGAATATAATTATCTTCAAATTGCCTTTGATAAAAACTTGAGACCCCTAGAATATCTGAGTACGAGCAAAGAGTAAAGATGGTAATACGATTTCTCCATTCTTTTTTTATAGTACGAGTAACTAGTAAAATGTTCGATTTTCATTGAATTGAATCAAGAAATTTCAGCAGAAATAAAATAATGAAACTCCAACATTATAATTTTTTTCTCTGCACTGTCAGCTAATTTTTTCTCAGTAACATTTCAATCCAGCTTCAGCTCTGAGACTTGGAGAATGTTAATCTCAGTTTTTATTCATGTTATCAGTACAAGTTTCCTCTCACACTGGCACTTGAAGAAGTAGAGTACTTTTTACACTGATGTAACTGTCAGCCAGCGACTTATCTCGCAGTTTATTCATATTACCCGGTTTCTGAAAGGCTCCAAACGCCCTGCAGGAACTAGAAACGAACCTATCTAATTGGCATAAAATATAAGCAACAACATTCGAGGTGTTATCACTTTCTGGAGCTCGTGAGAAGTAATCACCGAGATTAGCTTCTCTGACAGGAAATAGTGTGAAATTCACACATCACACTTCTATTTTCTTCACACTTATGGACAGATTGAACGAAGTGTTTTAATTAGTCTCAGAGAGTTCGAAATGACTTTATCCCAAGTTTAACACAAACTCAATTTGAAGCTCCAAATAGATCAATTTTGATACACTACATAATTATTTATTTATTTATCTATGGCAAATAGGCAAAACAAATAGTATCACAAAATTTTCAAACATACTATAAATAAATATGATACTTACATTAAAATTCTACAAAAATCCTTCATAACTGGAAGGATTGGATTTCTTGTTAAGCTTTTTGAGCTACTGGAAAATATTTAATCTATCATTAGAATAATGGATAATTGTTCTTTGTTCTTCTTGATCAACATCCCCCCTTGCTTCACATCAATGACACATGTTGTATAATTTAGACATGTTTCCCGAAATCTTTTGGTAAATGAGATTGATTCCAGGTTTACTACTCTTTCCAGAGCAATCTTGCGAATACATGGAACTAATCAGCGTCTTCTATCATCACGCCATTACCTAATACAATGTTAATGATAAAGGTCCGTGATGAATCCTAATTTCTAATTAGTTGACTGATTTACGATTTTTCAGCAGCTAAAAACTTGTTAGATTGACCTACGATAACTTCCGTGCCGTTCAAACGGGTTTGGCGATGAGATATTGCCGATAAATAAGAGGCTTATCCCAACACTGTAGCTATTTGCTCTTCTCTTAGCTAAATGTCAGACAAGATGAAATTGGGTGGAGTGGAGTGTGAGTGGTGCGATAAAGAGAGAAGAATCATGAAGAAAAGGCAAAGAGAAATGTGGGGAAAAATGTAAAATTGTTATAACAAGAGTGTAAGAATGAAGAAGAAAAGCTGCAGAATTAAAGGTGATATGAACAAGAAGGTAGAGAAGAATTGGAATATCAAAGAGGAGAAAAGAGGAAACAGGAAAAGAGGAAGAAAGAGAGGTTCGAGGTGTGAATAGAGAAAAGGACAGATGATGTAGGAATGTAAAATAAGAGGCAGAAGAGGGAAAGATCATTAACAAGAAAGAAAGGACTGTGAAGAACTAAATAGAGAAGGACTGAAGTATAAGAATAAGACGAAATATCACAATAATGAATTGATGGGGGAAGAATAGATAGAGAAAGTAGAGCGAGAAGGCAGTGTTGATATTTTCAAAGAAAACTATTTTTAAAAAGTAGGAAATAGTGTTAGAATAATATGACAGGATGATATGAGAATAAAAAACAAGACAGCCTTAATATTATTGTTGCAGTTTCATATATGATGAACAAGTAAAGTGAAGTTTTAGTACCACACTAACTCATTATATTATCTCACTCAGTTACCACCAGTAAAAATTCAACATCTTTTCCACTCATAAAAAGAAGAAGGAAGCAGAGAAAATATATTGAAAAATAATTGAAAGAGCAGAATGATTAGAAAAATAAGAAGAAACTTCAATATTAATAATTTGGAAGGGAAGAGGAATAGAAGAAATGAGGTGGATCTAGTCTGAAGAAATACGAAAGGGAAGAAAAAGATAAAATTATGTTTATTCATGAGGAAGGGAAAGAAGAACTTTAAAAATATAATAGCAATAGCATACAAAGTATGCTCTGTCTACTGATGTGAATTGTAAATAAATCTCATGAGATACGTTCTAAAAACTTATTTTTATACTCGATCAAGACAGATTGATTCATTTTAAAAGTTGAATAAAAATGTTAATACAAATGATACTTCTACAAGTGTAATACAAGTGGTAATACATGTTTTTGGCTCAATACAAAATCACAGATCCTGTTCTAGCGCCGTATTATACCCAAGCTTAGTATATTATAGGTATACGTTCCAACCTTTTACTGAACCAGGTTTGATTTGGATTTATGGGGAGCCTTTTAATTGAGAGCCTCATCTAACGGAGTCTCGCTTCCCCAAAGTGGGTTGGCTGCTCACGGTCACTAACTCCTTAGTGACTCTCTTGGTCACAGTGACTCTCTTAGTGACTAAGCGATCAAGTCAGTCGGAAAAAGATTCGATCCAAACACCGCTTCTAGAGGTGAGATTGGTTGGATTAAACCTTATAGGGATAAGTGCTGGATTAAACCTTATAGGGAAGAATGATGAATAGTGATAGTTTATATTCCATTAGAAAAGTCAGAGTTTCATCGGAAACATGAATTTTACTTGATTCGGTCTATTTTTCCACTAATTTACATTGTGCTGTATCTCTGAAACCGGTATAAAGACCAGTAATCAGTTGGGTTTTCTCGATTATTGTGAAATGGAGTAGCAAAATCTCAATATATTAATAGAAAAACATTCTTCTCAAATCAAAGTTTCGTAGAAATAATGAAGCAGACTACTGTTTCATACCACGAATATATAGGATTCATTTATTGCATCAATTAGGCTTCATTATAGAATTATAGGTGTAGGCTATATTAATAAGTAGAATTGAATAGAATAGATGTTTATTTCATCAAGACACTAATTAAATGCAATAGTTACACGTTTTACCAATTAAAATACAGTATAGAAAGTACCAGAGACAAACAAATATCGCTTATCCTTTCTTTATGAAAGTACCATACAATAATTGCAATATTTTTGTTATGACACTACTATAATGGAACTCTCCATAAACATAATAATTATATACTTTATAGCACGTTTGTTGACTATCCTACCATAATACAACAAAACTTTCAATAATAAGTAAAATTCTATCATTAAAATAAAAATAAATAGCCGCTGGAAAGTGGGAAGTAGTTGTTGTAGTAGTAACAGAATTTCGTCTAGAAAGATTACTTACGTGTATCGACAATTTTTTGGGAAATCATTTAATTTTCATATTATAAATCATATTTTGGTGACATATTGGATTCATCTACGTATTGGATTCATCTAGCACAGAGCAGTGTGTAAGACAAGGCTTGAATCTGTGTTGAGATTCAATCAATTGTCTTTACCTATTCATAAGCCGCCATTTTTCCGCTTCATTAAGAATTCAAATTCCAACTCACTTTTGTTATCCTGATTAATTGAGTCAATCAAGCTAGAAATCATTTTTTCCAAAAATACTGATTGAGCGGAAGGAGATTGTCATTCATCAAAATGGTTGACATGCTAATGAATTGAGGAACATTCCTCCATGATCAACCACTGAAATGATAGGTGGTCAGAGGGCAGTGGCTCTTCTCTCAATATTTAGTTGAAGATCTGGCTTCGAGTCGTAGACCATTATAGTTTTGCTGATGACTTCATTATCAACCTGCCAGCCCATGAAGCGAACTGAGAATATAAAGTACCGCAACAGTATTAACTCAATTCATATGTATCAATTTTGTGGGAATAAAACTCTATGGGAAGAGAAGAAATTTTTTTAAGCATGCTAAACTTAACTTGAGACGAAAATGGTATTGTATGCATGAATGCGCAGACAGTCACGCAGTTTATTAGACTCAAACCTCATTTGAACAGGAACAATTTCAAATAGTTTCTGTGTTTTCTAAGGCTAGGCGCACACCAGTTAGTCAAGACAAGACAAGACATGATCAGACAGGTTTAGTCACAATACTTCACATAGTTGCTTATGACGCAACTCAGACTGATTAGTCATTGCAATTAGACACGTCTTCATAAGCAATTATGTGAAGTATTGTGACTAAGCGTGTCTGGTCATATCTTTTCTTGACTAACTGGTGTGTACCTAACCTTATGCTTTCAAGACATCAGCTACCAGCACAGCTGTATTTGTATTCACAGAGTAGAAACAATGGAGTTGGAGTTATATTGAGTAAGGTGTAAGTATTAATTGACCGAGCGAAGTGTGGTCTAAGATTCATGACGACGGTTTGGCATTTCTCTTAATGTTTGAATGTTTAAATGTTGCGCATTTACGGCGAAATGAGGTAATAGATTTTCATGAAATTTGAGAGGTATGTTCCTTTTTTAATTGCGCGTCGATGTATATACAAGGTTTTTGGAAATTTTGCATTTCAAGTTTAATATAAAAGGAAAAAGGAGCCTCCTTCATACGCCAATATTAGAGTAAAAATCAGACTATAGAATTAATTATTCATCATAAATCAGCTGACAAGTGATTACACAGATGTGTGGAGAAGCCAGTCTATTGCTGTATTTCCATAAGGTCTATAGTTTCAATCAGGTACTTGTGGATGAGAATACTGCGTGAGGTCTACTGTTCACAGAAATACTAGTAATATAAGTATTCACCTGTATAAAGAAATGTACTTGCAAGCCTTACTGGTCCATGTACATTGTACTTAGTGAATAGTGGATGTATCGGGTTTCTCATACAAAATCAGTTTGATGGTTTCCATAAGTTTTCGAAAGAGTAAAACTCACACATGCGTTGAAAGATGAAATATTATTTTATTTGATGGTAGCGGATCAAGTCACTAAGATGTGTTTTTGGTGGACGCTTTGGATATCCACTACAGTGCCATTATATATACACAAAGCAAAGCCATCTACCGCTCAACGTAAAAGGGAACAACAACGAAATTAAGTTCGAGAGGCGAGACCAAGTAAAGCACGCTCAAGAAGGCTGTGCCAGTGATTTATGAGAGGATGGACACGTGATTCCTCCTCTCTCAATAGACTGCATAGGAAGGTTATGGCTGAGGATGAAAGAGGAGAGGAAAGAATAAAAATTAAGGGAGTAAGAAGAAGAGCCGAACATTTTCTATGAACAGTGTGAAAACGTAGAAGAGACAGAGGGAACAGTAAAAGATAGGGAAAGAGTGGAAAGAGATTTGGAAACAACAGAAATTCGTAAGAGGAAACATTAGAAATTTTGAATGAGGAAGGGAAAAGAGACAAGAAGAAAGAAGGAGGACAAGGAGGGAAGAGAATCGAGTTAAAGGAGAGGAGAAGAAACTGGGGTACAATGAGAGAAAAAAGATGCTAACAATAAATGAAACAAAATTAGAAGAGAATATAGACGATGAAAAAAATGAAGATGTAATTGCAAGAAAAAATGTAAAATGCGTGAAAAATAAAAGATGAGTCGTTAGGAAAAGTGGTGGATAAGACAACAGCCAAAGGATTCAGATTCCGATTCCTTTATTTATGTGTTTAACAAAACAAAATGCAACTAGCGTTGAAAATAGATACCCTTAGCAGTAAGATAACATGGTGAATCATATGAAACTAAGGAGTTCTACAATAATATTGAGCAAGAAAAATGATGAAATATGCGAAAGTTGGTTGAAGTACTACTGTAAAGTTTTTACATGAAACTGTGAAGTTAGGACCTTTGGAAGTCCATTCTCAGAGAGGGCATCGAGGATTCACTGGATGAAGAATAGAGGAATACATTTGAGGAATTGAAGAGTAGGAAAGTGTTTGAAGGACCTTCATAGCAGCCAAATAGGAGAATTTTCTTAGTGGAGATAAGAGAACATATGAAAAACTTAAAGTAGTATTGATTAAATTAAATTGAAGAAGAAAGATGGACCAGCTCACTATCAAGTTGTGAAAAACATGAGATGAAGAAAGAGAAATTTGAGAAAACAGAATAATATCATGGTTAAGGAGCTTTATAGGAGGATGAAAAGAGGAAAAACTACTTTTTAAGAGAAGAAAAATAACAAGAAGAAGAAGAGTAAAAAGAAGAAAAATAACAAGAAGAAGGAGAAAGAAGAGAAGGAGGAAGATGAGACAAAACGTATTTATTCCTCCAGATTATTGTAAGAAAATGCATTACATTTGAAGAAAGAAATTGAAATTGCAATATAAGTTGAGAAAAAATTAAAAATTAAGTAGAAGATACAATATGAAATAATGAATTAGGAAAATCAAATAAGGGAGGAAGGCGAAATAGGAGAGAAATAAGAAGACAGCAACGCAAAAGGACAGAATGATTATGCGTCTCCTCCTCATATTACAGCTTCCTCCTCAATATGGAGGAGGCAGTAAACCTAATGATGGCGGCATCTCAGAAACCGCCTCCTCACTCATTACCGACAATAGTTCATTAACCGTGTCCCAATATTATTATCAGCCATTCTGCGTCAACAGTCAACAGCCAACAGCCAACATTATCATCAATTCTGAAACAGATTACTCTATGAGCTCGGAGTGGACTTCTCACGTCCTGGCTTTCAGCTCATTATTGCCTCTGAAACGTTCATATTAGCCGCTGAAATTCTATACAATAAATATGTACTCCACAGTAAATCTTTGGTGGGAATCTAATCAAGAACTTATCCAATCAATCCTCATTATTAAATAGAATAAAATAACTTCATCCCTGTAAATTACAAATTGAAATAATTTCTATGCACATTGGAATCACTGTAAAAGTTTGTAGAGAATTTTTGTTTATAAAGTTTAATTTTGTTTTTGAAGAATGAGAATTCTTATTTTTCTTAGAAGTTTTATCAAGCTACAAGGATAGGAAAGTAAAAACTAGTCAAAAGTCAGTGATGTTTTACATAAACAGGCGCAGTTAGGACAAATCCTACAATTTGATTTACGACGATGTAATAGTTATTGACTGATACATCACTTTTTATTGAGAGTAATGTAATTTTATTCAATCTTCCATTTTATGTTCTTTTGTTTTTTAATAATTTATTTTTTAGTTTCTGGTGATTTCGTATCCCATCTGGGCGTCATAATTACAAAAATTACATAATTTCTCAAGTCAACACTGAAGGATGTAAAGATTGAAGAACCGAATGATATTACATGATAGAAAACACATTCAAATGATTAACACGGAAAATGTGAAGTGGAATGGCCTCTTTCCTATAATTTTGTTTCCACTAGAGGACTAGACCCGTCCTGCATTGGAGCATTGGAAAGTATTCAGATAATTTATAGAATATTCCTAATCACATTGAAATGACTAAAATGTAAATGATAAAAATATAAATGAATGATTGTGAAGTAAGAGGATTTAAGTATTACGCATTTCCAATTATCTTGTTTATGAAACCATTATTCCAAGTCATCCAATATCCACAGCTCATTCACAGAGTCGAAACAAATACTATTGCGCTATAATGAACAAGCCAACGGCATAAAAACGAAATACATTTGAAAACAAAAACAAAATAACAACTTGAGTCATACAAAAGTTATAAACCTTTCTCCCACGTACTTACTGGAGAATGGAGAAACAAAAATCTCCCGTTTCTCCCTGTTATCCTCCAGTTATTAAGAGGAGGAGGAGGATGGTCTGTATATTGGTTTCGGTGTATATATGCTTTACATATATAGTAAGAACCTCAAGCAACAACCCACAGCCAAACCCATAAGCGATGCTTCTCTCTATTAACTCTCATTATGGATAATTAATGTCCCTTCCAGTGTGGATGTTCACTTCAAAATTCCACATTCTATTACCCCACCCTATTTTAATCTTAAGCTCAACGTAATAAGCTTGCAAGCGTTTATTTTTCCTTTCTTCCATTTCCGAAGCATCAATTTTTTTACCCACTCATGGTACAATGCACACTCATGCTCGCTCCCTTGGCATTCTCTTAAAAAAGAATCTACTCACACACACATTACCTTACCAACTCACACACCGGTGTCTTTTTGTCATAGTTTGTTCTCCTTGCTTTTCTATTGTTGACGTTCAGCTTATGATTGATTCAGTTTTCCCAACCCACAACCCTCCAAAATCACTCCGTCTTCCTCTTTCTCTCTCTATCTCACACACCTCCTTCCATCTCTTCCCCTCTCACACACCTTCTCCCTCCCCTTTCATCACTCTTTTCACTCCACTCCTAATTGAAAAGCATAAGCGGGCTAATTATTGTACCAGCCTCTCTTATTATGTGCTTTTTTCCATCATCATCATCATAATCCAGCCCTAATCATATACGTTTTTCTCTCTTTGTGTTGGCGTACAGCTGCTTTGTTGACTTGTTGGCTTTTCGGCTTTCGAAAGAACTGACGGAATTCTGAATGAACACAGTGAATGAATGAATTAATGAGCCACGAGAGGCTGCCTTACCTTACAATTCATTGAACCCTTGTATTGAGAAACTTTTATGATGTTTGGAAGACGTTCAGTAAACATTATAAAGCGTTTATTCCACCCCTGTATTTTGTAGGACCAGGTTTCCTTTAAACTTTTTCAATAATGCTCCTGAAGAGCCGAAAACTAAAAGCTCGATAATAATTTGTAAGATCTCGTGTATATGTATTATATGAAAGCAAAGAAGCAAACACTGAAACTTTGGACCAGTTGTGTTTATGCTTGCGGTTTCAATTCCGTGATTCGAGAAATACAAATAGGCATTATTAAAATGATACACGGTTAAAAATCATGAACTAACACGTGAAAATAAGAAGAAGTTAGTAGATAAGTTGGTATATAGTTAGGATATTAGTTGAAAGTATTAAAATAATTGACGGGGTTGTAATTATTGATGAATTTTTATTTAATTAAGTTATTCGAAATCTGTAGTTATTTTGATAGTAATTATCATTCAAAATAAAATAGCCTCGGTTGATGAAACCCTTCCTTGGGCTTCGATCAGGCTTTGCTCGATCAGAGTTGATCTTATGATTCACAGTTTTCTAATCAATAGATTGCTGATTAAGAACAATAAATGCCATCAGCATTGCCATTGCCAAAACGTATCAGAACCAAATGACGTGAAGAAATTTCTGAATCGACAGAAATAATATAAAACGGGCCGTGAAACGAAGGGAATGTATGTTATTCGTTGTAAGTTGTAATACAGTATATTGTGTATGGAAATGAATGATTCATGTTTTTATTTGATCAGGATTTATAGTGTGTATTCTAGGTTAATTAGCCAATACCATCGAAGAATAATTATAAGGTTTTATTCGGCTGACAGCAAACTCCAACATTTATCACGCATATACAGGTTAATTGCAATTAATAATTATTTTGGTACGCGTGTCGCGTGTGCGGGTGCATTAGAAAGCTCGTAATTCAAAAGGGTGTCGCGCGACGTCTGTCGTCGCGGCTGCATGATGGATTAGGCCGCACACCGCGGTCTGACCACGGCTACTGAGCGACTTAATTGTGATTTACTGCAGCTGTCGTCGACTGCAGTCCAATCGAATGCTGCTGAAAGGGGGAGGAGGTGAAGGTGGAAGCAGAGGAGGAGGAGGAGGAGGATGAGGAGGTAGAGAAGGAGTTGGTTGGATGTGTTTGTAGAGGGGAAGTGTGAGGTGGAGGAAGAGGAGGAGGAGGAGGAGGAGGAGGAGGAGGAGGAGTGGAAGGGGGAGGAAGAGGAGAGTGGAAGAAGAGTTCGGAGAATCAGGAAAATTAAAATGATAGCATGAAACGAGATTTTCCTTGTATATAGGGTGGAGAGGAAATAAGAAGTAAAGGGGAGCACAAATACGGAACAATAAGTTATTCTAACTATTATTAGAAATGATAAGTAGGTGACCAATGGTATCAAGCATTGAGATTGAAAGCATTCTCCCTGTTTTTTCTTTCCTTGGAAATGTTATGTGATACTTCAATAAAAGAGTAAGTAAGTTTAAAACAAAGTTAAAATTAAAGTAAAGTAAAATTAAAGTAGATTAAGTAGAATTAAAAACAAAGAGAACATAAAATATCAGACTAGAATAGAAAATTGACGAGACAAATTGAATTTACAGCAAAAGTTCAAAAAGAGAATATCATCCAAGAAACACTGAGATACTACAGACTAGGCAGCCAATTTTTTTTCTGTAGGATCAAGAATAATAAGAACAGCTATTTCAGAAAGGGACCTGAGTCAATTTTTATCAATTTTCAGTTTATGCTGGATTCAGTTACTATCAATGGAGGTAGACACATAGTTTAGTGCAGAAAAGAACCCGATTCAATGTCTATATCACAGAGAAATCATATGACACATACTATGTTTATTGCAGAAAGGGACCCAAGTCAGTGACTGAAGTACTTTTCTGCACTAAAGTAGCAAGTTGGTAAACCTGCATCTTGTCCGCTACAGCTGGTATTATTATTTAAGCTTAGAGGTTAGGTATTCTGCATTTTGCAATTAATTCAACAACACTTATTCACAGTGTTAATTAGCCTTCCTTTATTTTAGGCTTGCAAATATTTTAGTTTTTTCTTTAAAATGAGCAATAGTGGCAGTGAGATGCAATAATACATTTTTCAGAGCAGAATCAATAGAATATCAAAAAATGTGAAGTTATCTGCTCTTATATCGCTGTATTTGTGTCAAAATTATGAATAATAAAATGAAATTGAATTTCTTATAGTGAGAGTAAATTAACAATAATTCAAAATGTTGAGGAATGAAGAATGATGAAAGCATAGAGAAGATAAGAGATGAAAGTTGGATGAGTGAAGGGTAGAAGAAGAGATCTGAGTACCTACTATCCAGAATAGTGAATTTGTAATAGAAGAATGTGAAATAGGGAGTTTTCACACTTACCTATTGTCGGCTGATAACAGGTTAAACTCAGAATTATCCGATGATTAGCAGTGGAAATTGTAAGTGGAAATTGGTCAATCAGAGGCAGTGAGTATAGAATGTAGCAGTTACAGTCTATACTCACTGATCAGATGACAGTTCTGAGTGTCGGCCGACAATCATTTATCGGTAAGTGTGAAAAACGGCCATATAAAAGAGGAAGAAGAGAATTATACCATACAATGAACAAGCAATGAAATTTTAATACACCGGTATCTGTAATGCACTATTTATTGAAATTTAAGTGAAACAAGACAAGAGTACCATTCGATAATTAATGATTGAATAAAGAGTTTATAGCCGAAAATTTAATGAGACTAATAGAAAAAGAAAAGAACAATATAAGTAGATACTAGTAGTACTACTGTAACTGTAGTATCTACAGTAGTAGTAATAGTCAAGTAGATTATGAAGAAGAAAAAGAAGAAGAAGAAGAAGAAGAAGAAGAAGAAGAAGAAGAAGAAGAAGAGGAATAGTGTGAGGGACCCCGGTGAGTGTGTAGAAACAAAGTGGAAAGTGGATATAGCATCACTTCAGTTTCATTGAGATAAACGGGTCTCGTGCGGCGGTGCAGTAATTAGTTGCATCTGTGTCCCACCGCGACCCATCCTGCCACACCGCGACCCATCCGCGACCCTCCTGTGGCATGCGACCATTTGTCATCGGTTGCCACTGATTAAGATGACATTCCATTGTACCACACTGTTAGTCGTTACATGGTTCTCTTTCTTTCCAGTGATACGCAACTTGCAAGTTGAATTCCCCCAGCGCAAGCCAAACCCCTTGGGAAACAAGCTGCTGTAGCTGTAATGCTTAAATTCGCGTACGTTAAGGGTTACAATGCTGTAAGTCTAATTCCAATTTGTAGACTACATTATTTATAGGATGTGTTTCTTTGCTTTATATTTAATTAGTGTCACATTTATCATAGGATAACCTCTGAAAAGACGGTTAAACCATTGGGATGTTGCATGCCTGGGCGAAACAATAGAAATTAAAAAGATATGAAAATTTGGGGTCTCCTATAGGTGTGGAAGTTTTCGAAGATTTTTCAACCTAAAAAAAGTGAGTGGAATAAATCAATATTGAAATAGGATTCTATTGGCTTCATTAGAATCATGTGAAATGAAATAAGACAAAACAATACCAGAGCTACAATCAAGATGAAGATATAGTTATAATTGAATTCAATGATTTACTATATTGAGCATATACTGTATAATTGAATTATAATACTGTGACTCAACTCCATCATTTGTGTAAACTAATAATCAACTTGGGTAATATTCATTTAAAAATATTGTTTTTGCCAAATTGTACTAGTATTGTCATGAGTGTAAATAAATGTATTTATTGAATGTATCTGCCACAAAATAATATTCTCCATACAGACAATTATAGGCTACTTATTAAAAAATATTTCTATTACATAAATGCTAACTTATAGTATTCATTTTTCGACGTTTGCAAGTTGGGAATGCCCTGTGATTCCCTAAAGAGTTAGGAAATGAGACTCACGGCTATAACAATATATTTGAGAGAAACACAGTCTAGAATTTTTCAAGAAAAAGACAAATTAGGTAGACTACATTGAAAGAAAAAACTTCACAATGCAATGCTACTACAACTAAATAAAAATAATGCTAAAGAGTGCATTCTGTAAAATTTAAAAGCCTCAACATCTCATTGATACCTTTGATTGATACCAAATTCAATAATTGATTTGATAGTGCCAGTCGCACAAAAGCCGGTTAAATTTTAACCGTCTTTTCAAAAAACCGTTCTCTGATTGGTTCTCGTGAAATTAATCACGGTTAAAATTTAAACGGCGTTTGTGCAATCGGGCCTCAATGTTTAATTTAATTTCTTGTTATTAACTAGCCTATAATTTATTATTATTATTGACTAATTTATTATTATTGCGCAAAGGATTCCTAATAGTTACCACAGAAGATTAGGTGAATAGGTAGCTACTTCTTAAGGTACGGTACCTTCAACTCTTCGTTAATCTTTTGTGCCAATACCCAACTTCATTTTCATTTATTTTATTTGATAATAAATTTTGATTTCTCTGTATTGATAATGAACTTGCTATTACTGATTGGGGACGATCTGTATAAGCGATTTGACATTACAGTGACCTCACAATCACCGCACCGTCTGCTCCTGTGGAGACAATCCTGATGTGCGTCATAAATCAAGGATGCTCACCACTCCGAGTGCAACGAGCAAACAGAGTGGCGCGAGTCAAACTGCAATTTCCGCAGTGGCGCGTCTCAAGGATCATGTAGCGCCACTTGCCCATCGCAGATCGGCCATTAATATCTGTTTGCAAGCCCGCGTTGGCAGAGACAAATGGCACAAGTCTCCGTGGCACCGGTATCAGTTTGCAAGGTCTAATCCGAGAATGCACTTGTTCTGAGTCAATTGAATTGTGGAGAAAAACATTTACAAACTACAACAGTAGCCTACCTCTATTCCTAGTACCAAAGATAATATAATACTCTTTTATAATATATTATTATAATTTATTTATTTCACTTTTTCATTTACTTTTTTTTTCATTTTACTTATGAAGAGCTTTGAGCTTTGTGATTTTGAGTCGGGAGCAGTTTTGGGCTATAATGCCTGTTGTTTCCATACCTGTATGCAATTTTGTAAATAAATAAATAAATTAAAGTGTTACAGAGAATAGATAATCTACTTGTAGTTTCTATTTTTCTATGCTAGTACTTACTATAATTCCTAGACCTTTATGAGATGAGTAATATTATTTTAGGAAGTACCTCATAACATTTACGCTGTAGATAAGTCTTCTCTTCCGAAGATTTTTTTTTTTTGTTTGGTCTTTATTCAACTGTCTGTCAAATGGATTTTAGAATATGTGATTTTTCCACTTGATTGACATGCTTTCATTGTTTTAAATTTAAAAAATAGTTATTGATTAATAGTGTCAGAGACAAAAGAGTATAATAGTATTTAATATATTTTATCTATTGTTAGGACTGAATTTACCTTGAATGACTTCAATGCTATTCACTGATTGGAATGCTTTCTTTTGAAAATAATAATTAACAATGGAGCCACTATTAACAGATAATCTAGAAACGCGCTCCAGTCAGTAAGAAAATATATCTTTATATTTACAGTTCAAATAATAACTGCATATTGGCAAATCAAGTGAAAATCTCTACTATGTAATACAGAGGGTTCCATTTATTCAAAACAGAGCCCGTTGCTGATTAGCTTAACTGAATGTAGGTACGGTATTTATCTTGGATGATGAATTTGTGTGAAACGGGTAAAATACTGTTTCTAATGTTGGAATAACTGGAGATGAGTATTTATCCCTTTTACATAGCAGTTGAACTAGTGAATATTGTTTATTGCTTTTGAAGGGACGGATACAAGGATCCAAAGGTTCAAAGAACCCCACACGTCAACCGAAGCTTATTGTAAAATCTGACAAAGCATTTATTGGACCGGTTCCACTTGTTACTCGTTCCGCTACTACGTAGACATCATGTCGTCATTTTGTCCGTCCGCGCTGACCAGTGACGTCACACTCACGGTTCTTTGCCACTGCTCTAGTCAAGTTGGTTTCCTATATTATTCGTATTTTTTCGTCGGATTATTTGCCGTTGCAATTTTAATATTTGTGCTATTCGATTTTTTGGAATTTATTTTGTCTTTAGGCATCTTACTTTCTAGTTATTTGCTACTTTTTCACCATACGTTTGTAAACGTGTTGTTCGTGGCTGACATTTCCGCCTTCCCTTTTTGTTGCTAGTGCATGTAGCTTACTGCTTGTCTTTCAATGGAGGATAGTCGGGTGTGCATATCGCGCCCGGTCTAAACTTTTCATCCAAAGTCATCTAATCTACGGAACGTTTTTAAAAGTGAGTTATTCTTCAAGTTAATTCGTTTGTTCTATTCTTCAATTGTGATTCAATTATTCATCGATTGCTTCGTATATTTACTCTGATAAACTTTTGATAAACTTTGTCAAAAATTGCAACCTCGTGTGGGTGTTCATCGCTATTTATTTAATCTACGGAACGTTCTTAAGGTGTGAATTACTTCTGCAAATTAATTCGTTTGTTCTATTCTTCAATTGTGATTCAATTATTCATCGATTGCTTCACATATTACTCTGATAAACTTTATCAAAATTGCAACCTCGTGTGGGCGTTTTTCACTATTCATCGGATCTACGGAACGTTTTTAAAAGTGAATTATTCTTTCAAATTAATTCATTTATTCTATTCTTCAATTGTGATCCAATTATTCATCGATTGCTTTGCATATTTGCTCTGATAAACTTTGCTAAGTTCACAACCTCGTGTGGGCGTTCATCGCTATTTATTTGATCTACAGAACATTTTTAAAGTGTGAATTATTCTACAAATTAATTCATTTATTCTATTCTTCAATTGTGATTCAATTATTCATCGATTGCTTCACATATTACTCTGATAAACTTTGTCAAAAATTGCAACCTCGTGTGGGCTTCAATTGCCATTCTTCTACAATTGGCTTCACCTCGTGTAACTCAAACTTTCAAGTTCATCATCTCTACCGTTTGGAAATCATTCTAAAAATTCCACTACTTGAGAGTCAGATTATTCATTTGGGATTCTACATGCTCCTGTCTACATTTCCACTGGGGGATTGGCCTGCTGTGGTGGACGCTTCCATTCTTGTCATCGCATGGCCAGATCACATTGTCGCTTGCTGATGTCCTGTTCCTTTGGGTATTGCGGACTCATTGCCTGTCTGCCTGGCTGCATCTCCTCTTCAAAATTTTATTCAGGTTACGTAAATCGTTCTATTCAATTTTCATTTACATATGTATCATAATTGTTTTATTAATGTCTATCTTGACATTCAATTCACTAAGGCCACCGACGCCTATTAATTCATTGGATTTGACAGCTACCCTTGGCTTCACAAGTGATTTTCTGAGGCCACTGACGCCTATTAATTCATTGGATTTGACAGCTACCCTTGGCTTTACAAGTGATTCACTAAGGCCACCGACGCCTATTAATTCATTGTATTTAACAGCTACCCTTGGCTTTACAAGTGATTTTCTGAGGCCACTGACGCCTATATAATTGTACTAGCCGTCAGGCTCGCTTCGCTCGCCATATCCGTCTCTCCGTCTGGACCCCCGACTGGATCGACCAAGAATGAGATCAGCAGGCTTGCTTCGCTCGCCTGCATTTTTCATTTGAGCATTTTTATCATATGTTAGGACAATCCAGTCGAGGATCCAGACTAAACGTCTGGCTAAACGGATATGGCGAGCGAAGCGAGCCTGACGGCTAGAAATATAATATTCCCAGGATTGAAGTAGCAGTGCCCAATCAATTTTTCCGCGATAAATGCATTTAAATCTTCAACTTGGTGCCAACCTAACAAAGTCAACTCAACTTAATGCCAACCTGACAAAATTATTAATTTAGTTGCCAGTTGACAACTGTTTCGAAGAGGTACTCTATCTAGATTATAGTTCTATAGTAACATATGATATAGAAATTTCAATTATAATTAAGAGATTGGGAGAAGAAGAATATACATGCTAAAAGACGAACTTTAAACCCTTAAAAACAACCCTTGGAGTTGAAATATTGCCAAAAGATTTCTTAGTGCGCCTCTAAAGGGCCAACTGAACATACCTACCAAATTTGAACGTTTTTGGTCCGGTAGATTTTTAGTTATGCGAGTGAGTGAGTGAGTGAGTGAGTGAGTGAGTGAGTGAGTGAGTCAGTCAGTGAGTGAGTGTCATTTCGCTTTTATATATATAGATTCAATAGTAGCAACTATTTCATTGGATTTGACAGCTACCCTTGGCTTTACAAGTGATATTTTAAGGCCAGTGACGCCTATTAATTTTTGTTGATATCTACTTGACATTTAATTTACTGAAGGCCTATGCCGCATATATTTTTATGTATTCTACTTGTTGAGCACTATTTACAGCTCATTGTCATTTGTTATTATTCCTTTTGTACTATTGAATGTCTATCTTGTCATTCAAATTCACTGAGGCCACTGACGCCTATTAATTGCTCAATTGATATCTACTTGACATTTAATTTACTGAAGGCCTATGCCGCATATATTTTTATGTATTCTACTTGTTGAGCACTATTTACAGCATATTGTCATTTATTATTCCTTTTGTAAATCATTGTCATTTATTATTATTCCTTTTGCAAATCATTAAGATTGAACCTTACTGCAATAACTTTCATTATAGCACTCAATTTATATTCATTTCAGGTATCATTAATATTACCTTTTCGTTATTGTCAGACTTCAATGGTCATTAATGTCATTGACCTAATCTCATTTAAATTTTGTATTTCTCTAACGTGTTATCATGTTGTAATTATCCCAAGATATTTGACTCAATCTACTTACAATTGTTTTTGTATGTGGCCATCTGCCTATTATTATTTTATTGATCCCAAGATATTTGACTCAATCTACTTACAATTGTTTTTTGTATGTGGCCATCTGCCTATTATTATCTTATTATTATTAAATCTTATGTTGTTGATTCATTTAGTCTTTTATTGGTGTACTTACCACACTTCAAGCTATCAGTATTTTTATGCACAGAATTCAAAAATTTATTTGTAGGTATTTATAACAACTATCATTCACAGTCCACTGCCCTGACCTTGGATTCTGTCATAAAAATTGGTTCATCCGGGCCAGATTTCTTGATCCAGTGTTTACCTGGGATAATTGTTAATTGGACCAATTGTAAAAATTGGTCCTCCAGCCCGTTCATTTTTGATCTAGTGTTACCTAGGATAATTGTTAATTTTTATTACCCATTTCTTGGTCCATTGAACCTTAGGGTTTCAGTGACTGTGTGCCTAATAGTCTAGCTTGACGCCAATGATTAGGTCCCACTCTAGAGTATATTTTATTCCATTGTACCTTTGTATGTTTATATTGTTTAATATTAAGCATTCACACACTTGTTTCAAATTTTCAGTACTGGCTGCAACTCAAAGCACGCTGCGACGTGTATGCACCAGCTATCAACTATCTTGTACCCTGAGAGACTGAACCGCACTAAACTGGTCACAGACGGCTATTGCGCATTGAGAAAACAACACACAGCAAACTACACCGCCTTGCGAGCTCGCTACTTGACTCACCGCACAGCAAGCTTGATACAACTTGCCTCAAACGCACAGGCGTGCCTCTCTGCGTACTGGACCAGCGCCCAAGGTTGCTTATTGGTGCAGCAATCGCATTGCTACAGTGCAGCATCGTTTCGTTCACTCAGGTTTTTCTGTTAGTTTTTAAGCATGTCCGATCATGAGGAAGATTCACTTCCTGAGCCTTCTGCTCTTTTCAATACAAGAGACAATTTACACCACGAAATAGATTGGTTCATAACCAGCTATAGCGATTATGTTGTGGACACTGAAGCCACTTATTATCAATTATTGACTGTCAAAAACGAACTAGGTTCACTTAGAATTAAGTATGATAAAATTCATGAACAGCTATGGAATTCAGAGTTGCAAGCACAAGACACTTCAACTCATTTTGAGATACTTAATAAGTTATCTCCATTACCTCTAAGGCAAACGCTGCATTAACTGCTTTTGAAAGCAGACAACGCAACAATGAGGCCACTGCTGGTGCTTCCCAGCGGCCAACATCTCAAAACTCACATTTGGCAAATTTTCAGTTGCCTCAGATTCCGCTTCCACGCTTCAATGGGGAGCTTTCAAAATGGCAAGCATTCTCAAGTGCTTTTACCAATATTATTGGTAATCAAGATAATATTAATGACTCATTGAAATTTTTCTATCTTCGTCAATCACTCAGTGGTGAAGCTCTTGCTAGAGTGGAACACATTGAAGCTGACGAAAATGGTTTTCAGCTTGCTTGGAACCTCTTAAGGGAGAGGTATGACAATAAGAGATTAATTGCTGCCAGGCACGTCACGGCAATTGAATCTCCGCCTACCATAAAGCGTAACTGTCCGCAATCATTACGGGCATTCATTGACTTTTGCAAGTCCCACATTACCACGCTCGAAGCGCTTCAACTTGGAGTCCAAATCAAGGACTTATTGTACATGCACAAAATGTTGTTGCAGTTGGATACTGCTACTGTTCGAGAATGGGAAAAGAGTGTTGGTATACACGACATTCCCACCATTGATAAATTTTGGAATTTTTTGGAATCTCAATGCAAAATCATGGAAGCTGTTGCTTCAAGCTCAGCTAACCATCATCAAGGAAATGTACAGCAAAGTATATCCAACTCGGTTGGTGCTCATAGCAAGCCGAAGTTCAATCAAAATCAATCGAATGTTCAAGCTAGGATGCAGGTTACTACCTCTTCTATGTCACCTTGTAGTTTTTGTAATTCTGTTGGTCATTTTCCAAATCGTTCCTATTGCAGCACCTCGTTCGTGCCTCCCTGCTTCGCCTGTGGCCACTCCCTGTAAGGTCATGTCGAATTTTCTAACTTCAAATGATGTCTCTCATCAGTTAGAGAAATCAGTTCAGGTATCAGTTCAGGAAATCAGTTCTCAATCAGTTCAGGTATTAGTTACTACTTCTTCTCATAATGATGTTATTTCAGGTATAATCAATAGTTGCTCCACTTATCACAAAATCATTCGTACAACAGCATATGTTCTACGGTTCATTCATAATTGTAGAAAACAAAATTCAGTCGCTCCGCGCTTTGGTCAATTAGCTATCTCTGAAATTTCAGAAGCTGAAAATTGTATCTTCAAATCTATTCAAGAAGAAGCTTTCTCTGCTGAACTTAAAGCATTGCGTCAAAATCAGGAGCTATTGCCTAATAGTTCTATTAAAGCCTTGTCACCATTCATTCATTCAGATTCTCTGCTCAGAGTTGGTGGACGTTTGCAAAATGCAAATGCTTCCTTTGATTATAAACATCAAATATTGTTGCCTAGCAATCACAAATTCACTCGTGCATTGATTGTTGCTCACCATCGTCGTCTAAGTCATGCTGGTGTGCAGGCCACCATGGCCAGTGTAAGACAACGATTTTGGTTTCCCTCCACCCATCGCACCATCAAAAGTGTATTGCGGCATTGCATAATGTGTTTTTGCTTTTCGGCTCTTCGTTCTGAGCATATCATGGGTAGTTTACCAGCGGCCCGCGTTCAGGCTAATGTTCCCTTTCACAATTGTGGTTTGGATTACGCCGGTCCTATTTCCATTCGTGTAGGCGGCCCCAAATCTTGTACTTTTTCCCCACCACTCTTCAGAAAAAAGACCCACTCCTCAACCACTCTTCAGAAAAAAGGCAAATGGCTAAACGATTATGAAAATTTGAAGGTTGGTACGGTTGTCATCTTGAAGGATCCTGGTTCCGCGCAGTCCACTTGGAAGCTGGTGCGCATTACTGAAGTTCATCCCGGTAAGGACGACAAGGTTCGAGTTGTCACTGTTCTCACTCCCTATGGAACTTTTAAGAGAGCTATTTGGAGTTTAGCACCTCTTCCCATTGATGAGGATTCTAGTTAATCCCCTTGCTCTTATGGTTCAAGTTGTATTTTTAGGTTTCATTGTTTTTTTCCCCTGGTTCTCACATGGGGCCCAGTTTTCAATTTCCAATTGCCTTGCCAGATTTTACATATTTCTTACTTTTTCTTATTGTGCCATACCCCCGTATGACACAAGGGGCCCAGTTTATGTAAAATCTGACAAAGCATTTATTGGAACGGTTCCACTTGTTACTCGTTCCGCTACTACGTAGACATCATGTCGTCATTTTGTCCGTCTGCGCTGACCAGTGACGTCACACTCACGGTTCTTTGCCACTGCTCTAGTCAAGTTGGTTTCCTATATTATTCGTATTTTTTCGTCGGATTATTTGCCGTTGCAATTTTAATATTTGTGCTATTCGATTTTTTGGAATTTATTTTGTCTTTAGGCATCTTACTTTCTAGTTATTTGCTAGTTTTTCACCATACGTTTGTAAACGTGTTGTTCGTGGCTGACATTTCCGCCTTCCCTTTTTGTTGCTAGTGCATCTAGCTTACTGCTTGTCTTTCAATGGAGGATAGTCGGGTGTGCATATCGCGCCCGGTCTAAACTTTTCATCCAAAGTCATCTAATCTACGGAACGTTTTTAAAAGTGAGTTATTCTTCAAGTTAATTCGTTTGTTCTATTCTTCAATTGTGATTCAATTATTCATCGATTGCTTCGTATATTTACTCTGATAAACTTTTGATAAACTTTATCAAAAATTGCAACCTCGTGTGGGCGTTCATCGCTATTTATTTAATCTACGGAACGTTCTTAAGGTGTGAATTACTTCTGCAAATTAATTCGTTTGTTCTATTCTTCAATTGTGATTCAATTATTCATCGATTGCTTCGCATATTACTCTGATAAACTTTATCAAAATTGCAACCTCGTGTGGGCGTTTTTCGCTATTCATTGGATCTATGGAACATTTTTAAAAGTGAATTATTCTTTCAAATTAATTCCTTTATTCTATTCTTCAATTGTGATCCAATTATTCATCGATTGCTTCGCATATTTGCTCTGATAAACTTTGCTAAGTTCACAACCTTGTGTGGGCATTCATTGCTATTTATTTGATCTACAGAACGTTTTTAAAGTGTGAATTATTCTACAAATTAATTCATTTATTCTATTCTTCAATTGTGATTCAATTATTCATTGATTGCTTCGCATATTACTCTGATAAACTTTGTCAAAAATTGCAACCTCGTGTGGGCTTCAATTGCCATTCTTCTACAATTGGCTTCACCTCGTGTAACTCAAACTTTCAAGTTCATCATCTCTACCGTTTGGAAATCATTCTAAAAATTCCACAACTTGAAAGTCGGATTATTCATTTGGGATTCTACATGCTCCTGTCTACATTTCCACTGGGGGATTGGCCTGCTGTGGTGGACGCTTCCATTCTTGTCATCGCATGGCCAGATCACATCGTCGCTTGCTGATGTCCTGATCCTTTGGGTATTGCGGACTCATTGCCTGTCTGCCTGGCTGCATCTCCTCTTCAAAATTTTATTCAGGTTACGTAAATCGTTCTATTCAATTTTCATTTACGTATGTATCATAATTGTTTTATTAATGTCTATCTTGACATTCAATTCACTAAGGCCACCGACGCCTATTAATTCATTGGATTTGACAGCTACCCTTGGCTTCACAAGTGATTTTCTGAGGCCACTGACGCCTATTAATTCATTGGATTTGACAGCTACCCTTGGCTTTACAAGTGATTCACTAAGGCCACCGACGCCTATTAATTCATTGTATTTAACAGCTACCCTTGGCTTTACAAGTGATATTTTAAGGCCAGTGACGCCTATTGATTTTTGTTGATATCTACTTGACATTTAATTTACTGAAGGCCTATGCTGCATATATTTTTATGTATTCTACTTGTTGAGCACTATTTACAGCTCATTGTCATTTGTTATTATTCCTTTTGTACTATTGAATGTCTATCTTGACATTCAAATTCACTGAGGCCACTGACGCCTATTAATTGCTCAATTGATATCTACTTGACATTTAATTTACTGAAGGCCTATGCCGCATATATTTTTATGTATTCTACTTGTTGAGCACTATTTACAGCTCATTGTCATTTGTTATTATTCCTTTTGTACTATTGAATGTCTATCTTGACATTCAAATTCACTGAGGCCACTGACGCCTATTAATTGCTCAATTGATATCTACTTGACATTTAATTTACTGAAGGCCTATGCCGCATATATTTTTATGTATTCTACTTGTTGAGCACTATTTACAGCATATTGTCATTTATTGTTCCTTTTGTAAATCATTGTCATTTATTATTATTCCTTTTGTAAATCATTAAGATTGAACCTTACTGCAATAACTTTCATTATAGCACTCAATTTATATTCATTTCAGGTATCATTAATATTACCTTTTCGTTTATTGTCAGACTTCAATGGTCATTAATGTCATTGACCTAATCTCATTTAAATTTTGTATTTCTCTAACGTGTTATCATGTTGTAATTATCCCAAGATATTTGACTCAATCTTCTTACAATTGTTTTTGTATGTGGCCATCTGCCTATTATTATTTTATTGATCCCAAGATATTTGACACAATCTACTTACAATTGTTTTTTGTATGTGGCCATCTGCCTATTATTATCTTATTATTATTAAATCTTATGTTGTTGATTCATTTAGTCTTTTATTGGCGTACTTACCACACTTCAAGCTATCAGTATTTTTATGCACAGAATTCAAAGATTTATTTGTAGGTATTTATAACAACTATCATTCACAGTCCACTGCCCTGACCTTGGATTCTGTCACTTATTGTGTTCCCAAGTAGTATGTTAGTTAGGCAAACCAATACCTGTGTCCTTTGCAAGAAACAGGAGTTTTTCCCTATACTAACATCCCATTCATCACCTGGTTGCTTGTCGCAATCCAGTGTCTCTTCAGATTGATTAGTCCTCGTAACCTACGTGAGTTCCACTCCTGGCCTTCTTTGAAGGTCCTTCCGCTAAGAAAGGGGTGGCCAAGTTACCTCTAGGGTGCCCGGCCACCCTTGACTCAGCCTCTTCACCCACATTTGTGCCTGGAGTTTCACGATCCCCTCATCTCTCTAGCCTGGACTTCACTCTGTAAGGCTACTTGGAAAAAATTGTTTACAGGAGCTCATACTCTACAGGAATTGAAGACAAACATTGCTAATGCTATACATGAAATAAACTGAGAAAAGCTGAGAAGAGTGGCCAGGAACAAGGTGAAACTTGTTGTTAATAGGTGCATTACAATAGATGGACAACATTTTTCCAACATGTGCGGTTGAAAAAAAAGTTGGTAATTCAAGTGTTTGTCAATAAATTGTTATTTACACACTGAACTAAGAGTTGGGTTCTGTTTTAAATTGAACACCCTGTATTATAAACATCACAATTCGTAATGGATCGAAAACCTCATCTTCAGTTTGATTGAGATCGATTTATAAATAACTCTGTCGATGTTATGAACTCTCCTGTCACAGAAGATTGAAACAAATCGTTTGTAAGCTACTGCAGTTCTTTCCTCTGAGCTTCTGCGCAACACGATCTAAAACCCATTTAACTGGTGACATTTTTCAAAGTTTTTCTATTTGAATACTATCATAAGTTACCAAAATTTATTTTTTTAATAAAAATAAAATATGAAATAGTTTATAAGCGCCTGAAGTCAAAAATTATCAAAGTAGCAAACTATTTCATGAATAAAAAATTTAATGAATACTGAAGCAGTGGATCAATATTATTACACTAATATAAAATGAGTCAACAAATTAAGTCACTAATTAAAGTTTTAATGCAACGTTGAACATAACAATAACTAATAATAATTGTTGCACAATAACGTTACCTGCTAGTCTTAACCATACCATATAGTGTTTTGCGAAAATCAAGTAAAATGACTAGATAATAGAAAAATAATTTGCTCACATATATGTCTGAGTTGGAAATAAATTTTCTAAAGTAGAAGTATTGATATAAAGGAGAGCAAACAAACTAATATTGTATTCTACATAATATGTCTACGGTACTAACAATATTGCATTACATTACTTGGGAATTTTATTTCTAATCGAAGTCATGATAGGATATTAAACATAGGTTAGATTTTAAATGGTATAATTGTATAATATTATAATACTTGAATGTGCATAAGCAATGAAATAAGCTAACTTAATGTATGAACGATCTGAAAGCACACTATACAATTATACTGGAATTAAAAAATAATGAGAAAAAAGTATACTGTACAAAAAACACGAATTCTTACTAATATTTGCACCCATACCTTTAGTACCTTGCTCTATCATAGTCAGAAAAATTATTGAATAAAAGGATGGAACGGAAAATTATATTTAAAAATTGAGAAATATGATCATGTATTCACTCCAATAGTGTGAATACAATACGAATTTCTTTCGTATACAATATTTTTAAGAAGTTCTACAATATAAATAGATTATTATCTATTTGTGTGAAAGTCTCTGTCATTTTCAATCAGTGGAATATTTCCAATTATGAATGAATGAAACAGATATAGTCAACTCAACTCCACTGGTTTGAAGAACAATAATAGAGTTTTAATGAAAATTGACACTCGAGTTTTCTTTTCTAAATAAAAATAATTAGTGGAATCTACAATATCTGATTTATTTACCTAGCATCTTACCAAATTCATAACATTATCATCCGCCTCATTATCCACGCACAAGCCTAGAGCTCAGTGGACATCACCCTCAGCAAAAAAACAAATGAATAAATAGAAATCAATTGAGAATTATACAATGACTGTATTTGATTACATAATTTAACATTCAAGATAAATAGTAGTCGTGAGGCCCATTGATAGCTTGAATTATATATACCGGTAATGATATAGGCTAAACGGTATATATTATTGAGGCTAGATAGAACCTTCCCATGAAGGGACTCATCGCTAACAAAAAGTCATACGAATTTACGTTTTCAATAGCTACGATCAGATCTACTCTATTTTTAATGAATAATGATGTCTAATTCATTCAAATTTATTAGATTTGTCAATTGAATGAAACTCTATTCACAGTATTATTATTACTGATAATAGTTTGACATCTTGTGATGCCGGACTCCCTATTGGGATGATTATTGCTTATCAATCAATAATTAGATTATCAATGTTCATAACATTTAGTGGTCATATATTTTATTCACAATCAATGCAACTTTCGACCCAGTTTACTGATACTTCTCCTACCGGGATCTGAGAAAAACTGAAACAGCGATATGAAATAAGAAAGGAGCGAGCCGATGATGGCCCCCGTGGAGCAGGGAATGGGCCAAACCTGCCAAGACCGGTGCCAGTCGAGGGGTATTACGAAAGCCCCCACCCACGCACCAAACAAACTCATCTGAATGTTCCTGTACAACGCCAGAAAGAAGATGTCGTTCATCTTGCCACCGGCTAGCAGATGTGTGACTGAGTACGATCCAAAATGCAAACACAACGGGAACACCGTTAAAACAGTCAACAGAATACTGAACATGAAAGTCTCCTCATACTTGCCGAAAGCGTCGGCTCCGAATAAGATTGTCATGAAGAAGTAGACGAAAACAATTACAGTGATTGTTATGGCGCACTTGATCAGTTCGACGATGTTTGTTCGTTTCAAGAGGAGGAAAATGATGGTGAGCAGTTTGAAGCCTTGCTTGGGGTTGAAGCTAAGCTCCTTGTGGTTGACCGACTGGATGTAGATGAACTTGAGCACTTCGGCTATGATGATGACGAAGTAGACCGGCAGGAAACTGTAGCTGCCCGTGTAGTTGAACGCGTCGGTCAGCAGTAGGCCACCTGTCAACAGAATCCCAAATTCATATGTTGAGTTGATTGAATTAAATACCATCACTGGTACCCTTATTTTATTTTAGACACGACTATTTCTAGCTTAACTTGTCTTTAACAAATTTCAAAATAGTTTCAAGTATTCTGGTTTGAATTTATAATATAAGCATTTTTAGTTGAGTTCTGAATGTATTTCACTCCTGTTTGCAGACAAGATTTTTCTTAAGCAAGCAGTATTGTATTCAATGATCTGTAATATCATTTGTGTAACGGAATTTGCCATGTAAGTGATGTCTTATTTGAGTTGAAATCTATTTAAAAAATACTGGTATTTTTGCTTGTTGAAATGCAATGTTGAAGTGCTTCTGTTGTAATACTCCCGTTGATTTGGCCGAGCTTATAAAGTGTTCAATCTGCCGAAACGCTTTTCATTTTAAATGTGTAGGAATCTCCGAAGCTAACTTTAAAAAACTGTCTAAAGCTAACTTGGCCAAGTGGAAGTGTTCATCGTGTAAAGTTAATAAACTATCTCCTGTTACTCAAAAGCAAAACAAAATGGAACTAAATCCTGAATGCAAGAAAGAAATATTGAATGAAATAAAAGGTATAATCTCTACGGAACTTGCGTTTTTTAGGGATGAATTGAAGAAGACGAACGAAAATGTACTCGAATTGCGTAAATCAGTGGAGTTGTTCTCAGCTAAAATTGATGACTACAAGTTGATAATAGATGATTTTAAGACTGAACAATTTGTTATAAAAAAGGAAAATGAAAAACTGTCCAAGAAGGTTCACGAGATGGAATTACAAGTCATCGAGCTGCAGCAATACAGCAGGATTAACAACCTCGAAATTCACGGAATACCGCAAACGCCAAACGAAGATGTTTATGCTATAATCGAAGATATTTCAAAAACTCTCAAATTGAAAAATGATGCATTGAAGATCGATATTGCTCATAGACTCCCAACTACGAATAAACATGCTATTCCACCGATACTAATAAAATTCAATAATAGAATTGCGAAGAACAACTTGTTTTCTCAATATAAAAAAATACAGAGTGAGCTGAAAAAATGGAACCACCGGGACAGTTAAGAACCACATCAATAAATAGAAATCTACAAGACGGGCCAGTATACATAAACGAAAATTTGTCTACTTACTACCGAGGTCTGCTGAAAGGTGCTAAACTATTTGCGAAGGAAAACGGCTATAAATTTGTGTGGGTCATGAATGGTAAAATATATGTTAGAAAGCACGAAGACTCAAGACCCATCCGACTGGCAAACCACGCTGATCTAGATCGTCTCAGGTGTGATGACCCAATTTCTTCTCAAATGCGCTCCAACAGTGGTGGAGAATAAAGATACGGCTTCCCTGATTTTTACTTTATTGAACTCTGAACTGTAATGATAGCAATAGAGGAAATCTACAATTTACTTAATAAGGAGTTAAAATTAACAAATGTAATTGACAACTACTGTGAATACTTACCGTCCCCAGGAAATAGACATAAATTTTTCAATATATTTCACATGAATATTAGGAGTATTGGCAAGAACTTTGATGAACTAATTTTATTTTTGAGTGATCTACGTTTTGAATTCGACATAATTGTTCTGACAGAGACCTGGTCTTGTGAAGGTATTCCATACGAACATAAGATCAATGGATATAAAACAATAAATAAATTCTCAAAGTTGAATAAATGTGATGGTATTTGTGTGTTTGTTAGAGACTGTTTTGACTTTGTAATCCATTCAGTAGATATTGATGAAGCTAACTCGCTGAGCTTGGTTGTTGAGATAGATAGTGGTATCAGGTTACTGATAATTGCAGTTTATCGCTCACCTAGCGGTAATCTAACTGCATTTTTGGATAGCCTTGAAAATAATCTTCAACAGCTAGGTGATAGAAACAGCTGTATTTTTATGGGAGATTTAAACATTGACTTGAATACTAGTAATACAGTGACCGATGAATACATACACACTTTAAATAAATATGGCTTCGAGTCTTTTATCAATTGTAACACGCGAGTAACGGAGACCACACACTCATGCATTGATCATATTTTTCTCAAGAATAGTATTAAAATAAATGAACATTCTATCGGTAATGTTTTCAAAACATCAATCACAGACCATTTCTCGACTGCTCTACACATGCACATGAAAGATAATAATAATAATAATAATAATAATATAATAATAATAATAAAAATAATAATAATAATATTAAAAGCTTAAAAAAGAGTATTCACGTAATTGATTATGATATTCTCTTAAAAAGACTTGAAGTAGAAGACTGGGGATTCTTGTATTCAGATAACGTCATCGATGTTGACCTATTGACGGAATTATTCGTTGAGAGAATTCAATGTCTAATAGAAGGAGCAACTAAAACCAGAAATGTTACACACAGGAACCGAGCATTAAAACCATGGATCACATCCGGTCTCATTAAATCAATTAATGTTAGGGATAGAATGAAATCGCAAACTATAAAGGAGCCGTATAATATAACACTAAAAAACAGATTCAGGGAATACAGAAACAGATTAAAAGAATTAATAAATATCACCAAAACAAACTATTATAGAAATAAACTAGATGAATACAAGAATGACAGTAAGAATTTGTAGAAAGTTATGAAAGAGATCATAGGAAATGACTCTAGTGAAATAAGCGATGTTAAAATAGAGCCTGACAAACTAAATAAGTTTTTTTCAGAAGTTGGTAAAGAATATGCATGTAAGATTCCAACTGTGTCCACAAATCTTAATGAATTATACAAAGCCCCTTTACAGTCAATATGTCAATCTCTATTCCTCAGACCTGTCACAGTGGAGGAAATAAGAAATATTATTAAAACATTGAAGAATTCAGCAAGTCCTGGGATGGACCAAATCCATAATGTTTTAATAAAAAGAATATCCTGTTGGATCGAAACCCCTTTATGCTATATTATAAACAAATGCTTTCAAACTGGTAAATTTCCAAATTGTTTCAAGATAGCCAGAGTCAAGCCTCTATTTAAATCCGGTAACCACAAACTTCCTGAAAACTATAGACCCATAAGTTTGATTAGCAACCTGGCTAAAATAATGGAGAAAACTATAAAGATTAGACTAATGGATTTTATTGATAAGCATGATATAATTGATAAAGATCAATACGGGTTCCAAAGCAATAAAAATACTGAGGATGCCCTGGCCAATTTTGCAAATGAAGTATCTGATAGTATGTCCTCTGATAAAAATAAGTGCCTTGCCATATTCATTGACCTTGCTAAGGCCTTTGATACTATTCCCCATAATAACTTACTCAATAAATTAAAAAGCTACGGGATTAGAGGTCTCTCATTTGAATTAATCAAAAGTTACCTAAATGATCGATCACAACTGATTTCTGAGAATGACCATTATACATCAGATATTGTAGAGCTGAATGATTTCGGATTGCCGCAAGGTACCGTCTTATCACCGATTCTATTCCTACTCTATATGAACGATATATTCAAAGTAAAAATTGAAGATTCAAGAATAATTTCCTTTGCTGATGACACAGCCTTAATAGTTAAAGATAAGTCATGGACCCAAACGTCTTTAAAAGCAGAAAAAGTTATGTCAAATATTAAAAAGTGGCTTGATCTGAATACATTGAGTATGAATACTACTAAGACTAAATATGTTGCTTTTTCTCCCACTGTGATTGGACAACCACCAGAGGAAATTGTACTTAAAATACACACGAATTGTGAATCGGAGACGTGGGGAGAATGTGCTTGCCCGAAACTAAAACAGGAAAAAGTGGTCAAGTATTTGGGGATTATGGTAGACTGTCATCTCAAATGGGACATGCATATAGCATTCATTTGTAAAAGGCTAAAATTTATATCTTATATATTTTACAAAATCCGTAAATTATTAAATATACAGGAGTTAAAACTAATTTATCATGGATACGTTCAGTCAATTCTGCAATATGCGTTAGGAGTATGGGGGGGAACTTATGATTACATAATAAATAGGATTTTTGTCATTCAAAAAATGATAATAAAGACTATTCTGAATAGACCAAGAATTCATCCAAGCAGGGACACATTTGATGAATTCAAGGTAATGACCATACGCCAACTATATATTAAAAAATTCTCTACTACATAAGAAAAAATAAAGATAAATTTACAATAAGGAATAATCTAGCCACATATAATTTCAGGTTAAATTTTCATAATTTATTCAACATAAATCACACTAACCTAACAATATTACGTCGACAATTAAATTATTTAAGCACAAAATTAATTAATTTAATCCCAAATGGTATGCAATTTTTGACTGAGGATAGACATGGGGCACAGATAAATAAATGGATAATTGAGACATTTTTCTTTACTCTCGATAATATTTTATAATATACATTTTTTTTCAACCTTGTTTTTTGTTTACTTACGTGATTCTAAAATTTTGCCATATTTATTTTTATTTATAATAATAGAATAATATTTGATATAATAATATTGAACTGATGCTCACGCCCAGCGGACAGGATTTTCCTTGCTGGGTTGTTGCCTTAATGAATAGATTTTGATTTAAATATATTTAATTTATAATTTTTGTTTTGATTGTAAGCTATGTTTTATTTTTATTTCTATGAATTTCTTGAATAATTTTTTGTAAATTGTATTGATGGCAAATAAAAAGAATTGAAAAATTGAATTGAAATTGTACTGTCTAAACACTGTGATTGAGTTGTAATATAAATTTAACACCACACTAGTCATAATAATTCATCGATTCAAATACATAAACAATATTAGAAGCATTTGAATTTTAGTTAAGGGTTTTTATTGGGCCAGTTAGACATGAATGTTAACCAGTCAAAATTCACAAACAA
The DNA here is from genome assembly GCF_014356525.2 of Nilaparvata lugens. Classification (NCBI taxonomy): domain Eukaryota; kingdom Metazoa; phylum Arthropoda; class Insecta; order Hemiptera; family Delphacidae; genus Nilaparvata; species Nilaparvata lugens. The sequence goes on from NC_052505.1 coordinate 24,070,421, forward strand.
AATCTAAAATACCCATACATATAAATTATTCATTAAGTTTGTAGAGTAAAATATTGATGTTGTGGAACTTTTTCATAATTTCTTCAATTATTGACTTGAGAACTATTGACTAAGACTTGAGATTTTGCCAATATTCCACTTAAATAAAAATATTATTTTAGTGTGCTCACAACACATCAGCACATACGAAAGCATGCTCCTGTAAAATAATAATTTTTATTGAAATAAAGTGGAATATTGACAAAGTATCTTCAAATATAAATTATTATTGAATCAGTGAATTATTATTATCATTAGAATATTGGCCTAGAGAGTATGGATTGTTTGAAATTCGGATTGATGGATTTATTGATCGGACATTCACTTGCAACCAAACAAGAATATTTTATATTTTCGAAGGGTTGAGTATACTCTAAATAATATAACAAGTTGAGACTAGGACGAAATATGAGTTACTGAATTGTTTCATGTTTTCATACAAGCCTATATGACTGGATATAATCAATTTGATAAAACAGTCATTGCAGAGTTATCAATTTGGATACATCCAGCCACATTGGCTTGCATTATAGACATTAGAAGATAGACATGTTTCACAATTTGGCGATACGGATAAATTATCCAAGTCTCAATTCATTTTATTCAGAATATAGATGCTGTCTTTACAAAGATGGGAAAATGAATAAAATTGATAATGAACAGAAAATAGCATTTTTCTTGTGCATCAACCATTTTTATGAATACACTTCTGTGTAATGTGTGGGGGTGTCCATAACCTTCTGAAGTATTTCCCGTGGGCCCAATAAAATTATTGAATAATTATTTTCTCAAGGCCCAAAATAACGGCACCATCCAATCTATCATGCCAGACGAGTGTATTTGATCAACTGAAGTGGATTGCTTGTATTTTTAGATACCCAGTTTTCAATAACATAAAAACTCAAGATAGAGAGAATTCATATCAAAAACATGTTTGATATACGGATCCTTAGAGAGCTTAGAGGCCATCTGATTATTGGTAAAATATATATTCTTAATTTCTCCCGAGTTTCTAATGTGAATTCATCATTTTGGAAGTTACCAGTATGAGCTGAATGACCTAGAAAAATATTACAATGTGAGGTACTACATTGGATTCGGCATTTCTAGTCCTAGAATTTGGATTAGATTGTCTGGTCTAGTATGTGATAGTGAATACACTATCTCTCTCTATCTCGCACTATCTCCCCTCTAAGACTAGAGTTGTGCTAGTTTGGTGAAAATAGACACTTGAAATCTGGACCCCTATACATAGGTGAACAGCTTGAAGACATTTAGTAAAAACCAATAAAATATTAGCCTTGATATTGGACCAGGGTAGTTGTAGGTCGATAATTTTTTTTTCTATTCATAGATCTTTTTTTTTATTTTTTATTATTTATATTAAAACTAGTACTAGGACTAACCATTAATTTTGTTCTCTTTCTTATTCTAAAATATTAATTTTTATTGCTAAAGTCTTCCAGTGAAGCCTACAGTTCTAATCTATAATTTCACTGCTTCAAATTCTTTCACTACACTTTTATTTAATATACTTTTTTCACTTCACTAACACTACACCAACTCGAAGGGCTTGTAATATGAAAAGTAACAAGTAATAGCTCTTGGCGCAACCCATCCGGCCATGATGGTATTTGTGAAAAAGAAGATAATTCAAGATAATTGGAAGGTAATTAAGGTTTATCTGGTTTCAAGATAATGTATTACAATCAATCCACGGTGCCAACCTGGCTCTCAAGAAACAGGACCTGTACCACAGGACTCTGTTAGATAGATAGATATATTTATCGATCCATGAAACATCTATGGATGCATAAGATCACGTCAAAAGATTAGAACACGTACATAATAGATACAGATGGAAATTACTGAGATATTGCAATTATTCTAATGCTAATGAATCAATTATTATTATTAAACGAAAATCCAAATTAAATGCTGTAATTCACCCTGAAGACTTCTGCTACTGCAAATATTGACAACAGGGTAAACAGCTAGATGGAAATTCGATGAGCGCTACTATTAAAAAATTTCGCTCATCGAATTTCCATCCAGCTGTTTACCCTGTTGTCAATATTTGCAGTAGCAGAAGTCTTCGGGGTGAATTACAGCATTTAAATTGGATTTTCGTTTAATAATAATACATAATAGATTACAAGTCAATAAGTTATTATGCCTTATGGTTTCAATGGTTGTGATTGTAAAGCATTGCAGGTCTATGCTGGATTCAGACAGCTGAAATAAACTCATCAACATTATAAAAAGGGTTTAAGCAGAGCCACGTATGTAGAGTTTTTTCAACTCTATGGTTCACAACTTCATGTTGTTACTTTACTGATGCTACCTCATTACTTTTATGTGAGAAATAAGGACTTGTGAAACACTCTGTAAAGCAAGTTAGAGAGGATTTATGTGCAACAATATATGTTATTAGTTAAACGTAAATTCGTATGGCTTTTGTTGGTGGGGAGTCCCTTGCGGGAATGTCCCACCGACTGAATATATAAATTAAGCCGTCAATGGGCATTACGACTGTCATACTTTAGCCGGGACCGACATGTAACGTGCCCATCCGATAACACGGGAGTGATCTGGTTAAAAAACGTTTGATAATGAGAGGGTTTGAACCCGGGATCTATATGCTGCTACGCAAGCACTCTATCCACTAGACCACGATCACTCCTATGTTATTAGTAATAAAAACATATTATTATAGTGAGAAGCACTTAATTTTGTATCATTGAATCAATAAAATAATAATAATAATAATAATACTGTCATAATTCCTTATAAATAATATCAACATTTTTTCAAAACCAATGCTTATCATATGAATTGCAATTGCCTCTATACCTACCTATGAGCGCTGACAGGTAAATGCATGATGACATGCAATAGAAGGAGGTGATCTTGTTGATAGTGTAGCTATCGTTCGATAATGGAAACATTCTGGTGCAGTTGATGATTCAGTTCTCGATCATATCTTGTCCAGTCTTCTGATGAAAATGAAAACATTTTATTTTTTATCAATACCAAGTTCAATACTCGAGAGATGTCTAAATAGCTTAAAATGCATCATAGTCATATAGAAGTCATAGATGAAAGAACCGCTTTGCTAGTAGACCTACATTGTTTCTCTCTTTGTGAGGCAAGGCAATGGTTCAACAATCACAGGCTGAAATTGAATGAAGACAAAACCCAGGTATTAGTCTGTACAAAGAAAAATGATATTAGACATACAGACAATGCCCTAGTGAAATTACTCGTTTTCTGGATTGACAGCAAATTATGTTTGAGTGATCACATAAGTAATGTCTGCATTACGCTGTCCAGGATTACTCACTTGTTGCTTAAATTGAGGAACATTGTCTCTGCAAACTACCTGCTTACAGTATATCACGCACTGTTTCATACACATGTTACATATGGCCTCCTAATGTGGAGTCACTCTCAATATTGCAAGGATGTGCTACTGATTCAAAAAAGAGCTCTGAGAATAATGACGTTCTCCAATTTTCGTTGCATTGATGCATATGAGGAAGAATAATGAACAAATGAAAAGGAGAAATGAGGTCCACAACTACAATACACGGTCAGCAGGGAACCTGGAAATTCCACGAACTCGACTGACAAGCAATCAGAAGAGCTTCCAGATAGCGGCATTGAAGATCTTCAACAAACTTCCCACCGATGTTCAGGAAATGGAACTTAAGAGATTCGAGAAAGCCCTGAAACCCCAACTTCTTGTGCGGCCCTTGTACTCGCTCAACGAACTGGACGAAGAGACGCTTTTTCCTGCCGGATGACCCGGCTGGGTATACGACTACGATGCGGTCTATCTGGCACCCCCAGTCAACGACCCAGACATCAAGTATCTTGTCAAGTAATTTTTCTTGATTATGATAATATTATCGACGGGAGAATCAGAAAATAAATTGAGACAGTTTAGCAATAAAATATAGCTATTGATAAGTTTATAGTACCAGGGTTCATCTAATTAAAATATAATAATAATATTTATACTAGATTACAATAACTCCAACGTTGGACACCTGTATAATGACTGTAATGATGATATATCTCTAATCAGGAACTGCGGTGACTGTGGTGTGTCACAGGGCTCTATCCTGAACCTCTGTATTTTCATTCACTGACATAGCTAGGGTGACTGGCAGTAGTGTCTTCTGCTATAAAGATGACACTGCCTTCAATAACCAACAACCAATTTTTCGATCAAGGATCAGGCCATGGGGTCCTGGGTAAATTGCGTTATTCTAATACATATCCAACATAAAAACTAACTGGTCAAAAAGATCACACTTTACTTGATCAAGATGACAGTGTCACAGATCACAATTACCTATCTTCATTAAAAAGTTATTAATGTTATACAGACTCTTATTAATCAACCACTTAGACAAGAGAACCCTGAATACATACACTGGATGTGTATCATCACCGACTCAGGTAAGACGTTAAACATCCTCAGCGCTAGCACAATAATAATAGCTGCGAAGTTGGAGCATTAGGGGCAGTTATTTAGGAAAGTAGCTCAGGGTGTTTTTGTCCAGACTGGTTTTCTGTAAACCATTCTTTTAAAAGTGGAAAAAAGGCAGTCTTTTAGTGTTTAGCCTCAGAAATGTGGATGACTTTGCTCGAGTAATAATGATCATCCTATTTTAAGTAGAGAGAGGATCCTTCAATATTCTTCTATTTCATTTGATACGCTATGCAAGAGACATGCAAGTGTGGGGAGCTTGTAACCAGGCAAACCTTCCATCAATACATTACTTGGGGGAGACTGAGAATGGATGAAACTCAACAAAATAATGTTAAGCATAACACGGTCAGGTTTTGCCTTGAAACTATACAATAAGATGCATGTATTGACCTATGATCTATCTGCGGCACAGTTTATATTGAGCTATAAGGTTGTCATTGAGAGATCTGTTATTGAGAGTTCCACTCACTATCTGTAAAGTTTTTGTTTTCTTGCAGCCTGGTAATTTCCTATTATTTTTATATTGTTTGGATTTAATTTTCTTGGTATGTCCTAGGAGGGTTTTCACCCACATTAAAGACCTAAGCCTAACTAGGCTACCCAACTGAAAAAATCCTTACAATTTTAGCAGCTCATTTATGAAAACTAAAAAAAAATATTCTATGATATTACAATTATAAGGCGAGCCATTAACTTATCACTTTCCGTAGGCCAAGTTAATTAAAAGACATAAAAACAGAAAAAAAGCAGGATAAATTGATAAGCAGGATAGACCTAACTGAAATATTAGCCTAGAGTTATTGCTTAAAAATCAACAACTATAAATAATGAAGGTATTCAATTATTCATTCACAAAACGTTTACAAACGGATAACCAATCCTTTATTATTGTAATTCTAAAACTAAAGTTAAAACATGAAAAAAGTAAAATTATTATGCTTACCTGAGAATTGAGGTTATGGTAGCGACAATGCAACTCAATAATCATTCATCAAAGATTCTTCATTATTTTACAGTTAATTAATATTTGAAGAACATTGTAAATTTTATAAATTAATAATAATAATGCATAGTCTCTGCTATGTTTATTAGCTGTAAATAATTGAAAATTAAAAATTTATTTGAAAAGTAAGGTTAAGTTCACTTTATCGATCATTAACTTCGAGTTCGAGGGTCGATCGATCGGTCAACTACCGATCATCGATATTTTTCTGTATCGATAACTATTGCGCTCTATTTTCAAATTTCCACCGCCAATGCCAATACGGGTTTTCAGTAATTTCTATTAGACCTTGTCGGTAGGTAGTCTACTCAATTACAGTATATAATATATTTTGGTACTCAATTACAGTACTACTTTTCATCTGAGTTCATACCTAATATAGTTCTAATCTACCTAAAACTAAAGCCTTGTATAAGGTACCGTGAAATGTGTAGTACCTATACATTTATCTGATAAATTCTTACAAAAAATATTGAATTGAATAAGAGTGCAGATTATTATAGTAATTAGTTAAGGGCTTGAGACTATGATAGTAAGTGAATTTCAGAGCCAATTAGATTACAGTACTCAATATTGATTAAATTTATCATTTATATAATTTGCTGCTGAGAAATACACTTACCGTACCGAATGCTCAGCTGCCAAAAATTGTTAAATTTTAACTGTCATTAAATGTTACAAGAATCAATTAGAGAAGCCTAGAAAGTTACCATAGTATCAAAAAACCTTCTCTGATGATTTCTCTTGACATTAGGTAGCCTATAAACTTACCAGAGAAAACTTTACAAGATTGTTTATTGTAAGATTGTTTTATTCTATTCCTACCGTATACATCATGATTGACAATTCAAGAGGTTTTCCAATACGAGCGAACTCACTGTCAGCAGTTACTATAATTTTCAAGACTTGGAAATTTATAAACAAGAAACAGTTTCCTATCTCTTTTCTGTATAGGGCTACTTGTAATATAAATATAAAGAAAAATAAAAATCTCAGTACCCTTTTAGAAATATTTTATCACAACATGTTTCGAACATTTATGCCATTTTCAAGTGATATGAAGTACGTAAATAAATAAATACTGAGTTCATACCTAATATAGTTCCAATCTACCTAAAACTAAAGTATTTATTTATTTACTTCATATCACTTGAAAATGGCATAAATGTTCGAAACATGTTGTGATAAAATATTTCTAAAAGGGTACTGAGATTTTTATTTTTCTTTATATTTATATAACAGTTCCCTAGCCTGAATAAAATCCTTTTGCAATTTAGGAGCAGCCATCACATCCATCACCACACATATCGCATAAAGTCTACCCTGGATTATCTTCCTTTGACAGACTAACCAGTTAGACTATGCAATACTGTTGAGTGATGTAAAACTATAATAGTCAAACTATAATTAGTGATAGAAACACCAAGAAAGAAGTTGAATTTCATCTATTAATATTTCATCAAATATTATCCTTTAGTTATTAATCTACACTCATTAAGAGTGGAAAGGAGAGATGACTTTTCTACCCTTTTGATTCTGACCCACTAACCAGAAAAGCCACATGAGGCGTTTTTCAGACGAATCATACGGGCAGGGAACTCTCCGATTGGCTGATTACTATAGCTGATTTCCGGACGCCGAACCAATCGGAAGAGCTTCCTGCCCTGCTGACTCGTCTGAAAAACGCCGCATGTGTCTTGGCCCTAATACAGGAACAGAGTCTAGAGTAATGAGTGGTGCGGGGCTAATAAAATACTGGATACAAGAGTAGATAGCAACTTTTCTTTTATTGTATATAGGGTCACTACAATAATCTCAGTAGCACCTCCATTTTCAATATCAATTTATTATATTTATAATTGAAATTGAAAGTTAACAAGTATGTAGTCAACCCTTTTTATATTTTATGAACTATAAAAGAGGGTCCTTGATGAATCCAATATCATTTTAATACAATATTCTGTAATATTGTATCAACTTTCAATAGATTTGCCACAAGTTTCAAAAAACTTCGGTTTTTCGGTGGAGGTGGCGTCATCTATATATATTTAGATTTACTTCGAACCGCCAGCATTGTTGTCATCTATGAGGAATACTGACCCTACAATGAGTCTTTTTATAGCTCCTTAGCTATACAGAGCATAGAGCAGACATTTGAGGTCACAAACTTTTTGTGTGTTACGAAGAGATTCCTCAATATTAATCATCTTTGGAGAGTAGAATTTCATTGAATTTGAACCCTCTGTTGGAAGAGTGGTATCATTTAGCCAATGCCACTTAAAGTCCAGTCACTATATACATTGGTGTATGCAATTTATATTGTAGTTCTGATTTTTTAATATATTATTTGGGTACATAAGAGAAGTCCAAAACCAATTTCTTCATGCAAAATTTCCTTGTGCTAGATACAGAATGGCCCAAAAACCTCGTATTTTCGGCTCATTTTCCAGTTTTCAGCTATTTCTTCCAAATCTCGTAATCGGACAGAAAAATTTGCTCTCGCCTTTTTTAGATCATAAAATTTTGAATAAAATGAGATCATTCGGAACTCCTTATCTCCAATGAGTACTGAGTTATGATTTTTCAAAAATGAGTGAAATTTGAAGGAAAAATCAATTTTGATGAATTTCAGTTTTTGATCAACAATATCCTCCGATTGTTAACATTTAGATGTATAATTCAAAATCCCCCTGGGCGTATTTTTGTGCTCTACAATCTGAGATCAGGGAGAGCGCTCTATCTCAAATAGATTTCCAGGTACAGCTGACAACAATGCTCCTTGTATTGTGAAAAACACCTAATTTTCAGCTTCAACCATCATCACCAACTACATTGTCCTCACATTGATATTTCGCACTTCATTTCAGTATTTCCTAGTGGAGAGGCGCGCTTAAGGACACCTCAAGGATCAAAATTTCAAACACCTATAACGTTTGACACAATGCTCAGATTTCATCGTACTGCTTTTCATTCTTCTCGGCTCGTCAAGGCGGTCCAGAATCATGCATCATAAGTCAAATTCGGTCGAAAAAATGAAAAATTTATTGTTGAGTGTACTTAAGCCAATACACCCTCTCCACTAGGAAATACTGAAATGAAGTGCGAAATATCAATGTGAGGACAATGTAGTTGGTGATGATGGTTGAAGCTGAAAATTTTTTATGTCTATATTGACTGGACTATTAGTAATTAACAGGTACTAGCATAGAATAAACAATAATATAGCTATAGTGAGGTCAACGTTATAATGCCAATGGAAACTACGTATTCGATTCTTTGCCTTGTCACTGCCTCCTATGGAATATAACTGATATCGGTATATCTAAAGAAATTTTTTTGGTTTCTCGCATATAACTCGAAAACTATGCATTTTACAGACATGACTGCGAGAAATCAAAAAATGGTACCTTTGAACCACCCCCCACCCCCTTAGGACAGTGGCAAGGGGTGGGCCCCTTTAGAACAGTGGCTAGGGGTGGGCCCCCTTAGAACAGTGGCTAGGGGTGGGGACTTTTGATATGTGTACCTCCTCACTACCCTAAACAGTACTACAGGATCAAAAATTGTCTTCCAAATTTTTTCCTCTATACCCTTTTTTGAGCATTCATTGCCTGGACTATATACTGTATATTAGGTTCAATATAGTAGGTAAAACCAAAGACAATGTGTTATTATTGTCGTTCAAATGTTTTACCTACAATTTATTGTGTTTAATACAACGTAGCTGCAGGCCTATAGAGATCAACCTCAAACTGTCAGCAATCCATGTAAATACTGTAATATCAATTTCACCCAATGAACTAATGCTGACATTTTGAAGTGAATCTTACATACAAAAGGACAACACACATTCTTCGACAACTGCGGTGACATTCCGATCTGACAAATCATTTTTGAATAGTAGTGCTCATCGAATTTCCATGTAGCTGTTTACCCTGTTGTCAAAATTTGCAGTAGCAGAAGTCTTCGGGGTGAATTACAGCATTTAATTTGGATTTTCGTTTAATAATGTTTAATAATAATAGCTAACAGAATTGGTTAACAGTTTGTAGTGATGGAGCAGTCTGCCAGTTCACAGGATTGCTTATACTCCGTACAAAATAACTTTTGACTTGGAGGAATATGCGTCGCAGAGAAATGGAGGGAGATCAGCCAATACTGAGATGAATAGTATTATAGGTAGAAGCGCAGTTGCCAATTTGTCGATTAGAGTTAGTCGACTGAAGGATTCCAGACAGGAAACTCCGTAAGTTTAACATGAGCGCTTGAATACTCACGAGAAATTAGAGAATGCTGGCCGATTAAGAACGGTAACTTCGCCGCCGTTGTATCCCTACCTCTGTATGCCTTCTCTGCTGCGCATGTCCCTCCCAAGTCAGAAGTTAATTTGTACAGAGTATAGCCCCTTGCATCTTAAGCTGCGTACAGACTTGCGCGCCACGAACACGCGCATTTCACTTTAAATCAGCTGATTATACCTGTATTTGTATAGAAACAGTAAAGTACGATATTATAATAAGCTCATCAGCTGATGAAAAGTGAAATGTGCGTGTTCGTGGCGCTCAAGTCTGGACACACCTACATACCTGATTCTTGGCAGCGAACGCGCAGAGGTGGGAATGCTTCCTGAAGGTGTGTTGTCCTTGCTGATTTGCCACACCGACCGCTCATGTTGCTATAACACAATTCTGCAACTGCGGATGATAACACAATTAATAGCTGATTCATAAGGTATTGTTGAATACCTCTACAAAATATATGACCAGATCAAAAATTGAACCCGGTAGTCTGGCCAGATATAGATGATGGTTCAAATTGATAGTTTATCGATCCATTCCGAGCAGCAATGTATTAATGCACGGTTTTGATGTATTTTACGGTTGATGCATTATTATACGGTGATGTATTTCGTAGGTGATTGTTGTGACTTTGATCTTGATGGCCACAGTGGAATTATTTTTGGAAACTCTTTTGGTAATATTGTTGCTTCATAGTCCATATAATTTTAGATTATACTATTGGTGTTTCCAGTTTAATTGCTCTTATTTCTACAATACGTTCATGCCAATAGTTGTACTACTAACATAATTATCTTTACATAATATATTAGTGTTTTTAACTATAAGTTTCATATTTGCAAAGTTTCTATTATTCTCTATTCTTTGTTTATTTTTTATTTTCTTCTTGAATTCTTTATTAGTATTAGTTACATACGTTTTCCTTTGATCTGCTACTATAAGTTTCATATTTGCAAGGTTTTCTACTATTTTGTTTTCAGTTTCTTTCTAAAACGCAATAGTATAATTATTAGTTAAGCTATTTTATTTTCATTTTAATGTATTGTTTTTCAAATTGTATGCTCAATGTGCGTTATGAGGGCAATAATGGGATTCAGTTCCTGGTGCTCTCAAATATGTAAATTTTTTAAAATAAATATAACGACGTGCAGTCAATTGTTAAAGTAAATAAACAAATTTGTTCACTTACTGACTGGAGTAGGCCTACGTTTAAACGGCAAGTGTTCCCTTTCAACAGACTTTTGAAAATAGACGCTTGCCATTTGAAATTACTCCAGTCAGTAATTGAAAAAATTGCTTATTTACTTAAACAATTGACTGCACGTCGTTATAAATACATCAGAACCGAGTATAATGGTTCAATCACAATCAAAAGAACGGTTACCCTTACACTGCTGCGATTTCAGTCTTTTTCTTGTCACTAAACCATCTATAAGTTTCCAACAGACACTTTTGTTTAGTTGCACTCAGGTAGTATTTCTCAAGTAACTAGCCGATCATTTTGTATACATAGCTTAGTCACAGGCTTAGTCGACTAGTTGAATAAGAAGTAGCTGTGCTACTCAAAGACCTTAAAGATGCATAGACTCACATGCAGCGCTAGTGTCGTACTTGGAATTGAAATCGGCCATTGAGGGGGCAACCTATAAGATTATTACATACCAATGCCTTTGTAATTTATAGCATCACAAATATATAGATATAATATCTCGTGCTAAAATACCCCAATGACAGCCTTCAATTTCAAGTAAGAGCTGTCATTGGGAAGGCATAGGCATTGTGGGTCTATATATCTCTTTAAGGTCTTTGGTGCTACTAGACTTGAATCAATGAAACTTTTGTATTGGACAGCATAAGAAAATTATGCTTTTCACAACACAAAAGTTTCATTAATCCGACAGAAATATCCGGTGGTCAAATGAATCAATTAATTTCAAAAGAGCCTAATTATTAGGGCAATGATGAAGTTCTAGTCCTCCTTTGTGTGGGGACATAATTACTATGGTGTTGAAGATTTATTCTTCCTCTATTGCTGAACGCAACAAATAATTTTATAAATTATCACCATTCAAGTTTTCTGTGTGCAAGCGTCTCCACTACATAGCGACCACATAGTACAAATTTGTATTACGTGGTCACTGCCACAGACCAGTGAATTGATACTTCACGTTCACAGTATAGTTTATATAATTATACGTTTTAGATTTATGTGTTACCAGAGAATAGCTATATAGCTTTGTTTATGTTATAACTTGTTAATAAACAGACAAAAATGAAAAGCTTTAAGTTGCCGTTTTATATAACCAAAAATAAAAATAGTACAAGGACTACCTTATTATTTTATCTACCAATGTTATTACATTAGTGTCATTTGCATTGTAAATAAAATGAATAAATAAATATACACAGTGAAATAGAATATAATCGTTATTTTTTATTCCATTGTGTAAACGGAAATCTAGGCTTTTTCATTGTCTTTTTGTGTTTTTTGGATTTCTGTTTTCTGTGAATTGCACCAATGAACAAACAACTTCCTTCTGTTGGTGGTGCCTAAAACATGTTTCAATAAAGATATATAGGTTTTACATATTGCAAAATTGACACATAAATTGACTGGAAATTGTTAGAACTTCTTCATACTTCGGCGAAAGGAAAAAGCAAAATTACTGTCTATTCCTGACTATCCATTATAATCTTGGAACGAAATACAATTTCAATGATCGTGGAATCATCATCAGTGACATTTGTTCGAGACCAAGATGAAACTTGAGTTGTTTTTTTTTTGTAATAGAAATGATTTGAGGAATAGACAATAACTGTTTATTTATGTTACCTTAGTAATGTAAATTAAGTGCCGGATGCACAAAAGCCGGTTAAATTTTAACCGTGATTAATTTCACGTGAACCAATCAGAGAAGCCGTCTTTTCTAAAAGGCCGTCTGTAATTGAGTCTCCTAAAATTAATCACGGTTAAAATTTAACCGGCTTCTGTGCAACCGGGCCTAAGATTTATTGTATTTTCAACTTCTGCAATAGAGAATTTAAATAACTATAGTCCGTACAAAATTACTTTTGACTTTGAGGAATATTCGGCGCAGAGAAATGGAGGGAGATCAGCCAATTACAGTGATGAATAGGTAGAAGCACAGTTGCCAATTAGTCGATAAGAGTCAGTCGTCTGACTGCTTTAAGACAGGAAACTTCGCATGTGTAGCATGAGAACATGAACAGTCACTAGAAGTTAGAGAACGCTGGCCGGTTCAGAACGGCAACATCGCGCCTCTGTATGACTTCTGCTGTATGCTTTCTCTGCTGCGCATGTCCCTAAGCGGTACTAGCTAATGGGAGTGGTTTTTACTGAATGCACCACAGTATTTATATAAAAGTAACAAACATCGTCGATTTATTGTTCTAAACTACTGTCTCATGTCTTGAGTTCTAATATCATGCATTTTCAAAAATCACTCAGTCAATGATTTAAATTGAAATGACCTTTTTGCACTCACCGATTTCTCGACGAATCGACAGGACAGGACAGGAAGCCCTCCGATTAGCTGATTTTTGATACGTCATTCTCATCCTCATCAGCTTCCTGTCCTGTCGTGTCGTCGAGGAATCGGTGTGAAAACTAGCATTAACGAAGATCTACTGCAGCTTCAAAGACGAAACCAAGTTACATCATAATGAAATATTGAGAAAAATTGCTTATAGGGTAATAAGAAACCAATTTTTTGATACAAAAATTTAATGATTCAAAATGAAATATTTGATTTGGAGATGAGTAATACTCATTAAGAAAGCAAACCACTTGATAATTGATTGAAAAACAAAACGAAAGGTAACTTCTTACAATAATAATGTTGTTACACCATCTTTAGTTTGTGATAAATAATATGATTGCAATAGGAACAGTCATGATACAGTAGAGATATGCCTACAGTTAATCATACTGTGTTCGCAAGACATCACCAATCTCCTAAAAATATTTACAATTACTACGTGAATTGACCTAATAAAGTATAAGATTATACAAACATCTATTTATCAGGGAACATCAAACAGTTTGAGAGGATAGTAGTAGCTGACGAACGTACATTTTAATGTTTACTGTAGTTAAACATAGATGAAATTTCTAATTGAATGGATAAAATATTCACAAGTTTTGAAAATAATAAGAACGCTGATAAAACAGTGAGATAGTACGTTAATAAGACAGTATGGTCTTGTAGTTGATAAGATAGTACGGTAAGACATTGTGGACACAGAGGTAATATTTTGAAAAACACTTATTGAAGGCCATCAGCTTATCAACTCAATTCGAAATATTTTAAAGTAAAATTGATCAATATGAGATATATTTTGAAAAATGCTAATTGCAGAGTAATGCTTAAGATTAGAACTGTCAATTCGTTTCCCTTTATGAATCAATGAAGAATTTCCCCTTTACTCCTACCAGATATGATTCCTACTCCTGAAACACATCAGGAATGTTTATTAAATTTCTTAATATTGGAATCTTGTTCGATCTTGTACAACTACAGCTATTAATAAGTAATTTGTATGTGTGTTCTCGATAGAAATATAATCATGTTAATAAACACCAAACTAATTAAAAGGAGAAAGAGAATACAAAAATTAATAACAAAATTTGAATAATATTGATCGATTCTTCTATAAGATACTGGAACGAAAGAAAATTACTAACTAGATTATAAGATAATTGAACAAAAATACTATCTTCTGTAAGATACTGGGAGGAAAAAAATTATTAACTAGATTATCAAGAAATAATAATATATAACATTCATTTTCTTATATATTTTAAGAAGTGGTCACATTAGGGTGTGTGGTTAGGTCCTTAGGAGGATATAGATATCCTCATAATATGAGGATATATTCATACCCTTTCAAGACCGCTAAAACTCGGAACGTCTGAAAGTACTTTATGTAACACACCTTTATAAAAATACCTCATTTCTACTGAATTATTCAAAATAAAACTTTACAGGAAGAACTCTGCAATAGAACGAAAAAATGAATAATTATTTCTATTTCTCTACTTGAATGTTTGGTCAATCCACCTGAAATGATTGACTGTCACCTGACCTGGATTATGGCAATTAGTTTTAATTAAGGTTGCCATTCAAAATAAAATAAATAAGAGGTACAGTATTTGATTATTACACAAAATTGAATAAGATACATCACATTTGACTCATAATACAAGGCGAATCAAATTGATTAAACAAGGTACCAAAATTTACTGCATATTATGTAGCGATATATTGCAGAAATGATAGTCAACATATAAAAAAAAAAAAAACAAAAAAAACATACTTTTCTGGGACCTGTTTGAGAAAAAATTTGAAGTATTGTAAATTGTAAAAGGTTAATAGTAGTAGCCTTTATGCACATATTTTACAAACAAACAACAGCGAGTGGCGTTCACATAATAAACAATGACTTTTCTATCATGTGGTGTGCGCACATCTTATTAGCTACCGTAGCCTATTACCGTTTACAAGACCAACAATTTTATATAAAAACAAACCCTTGGAATGAAAAACGTCACTTACATGCCAAAAATAAAAAATAACTGAAATATATCAGACAATAATGCATAAAAATTATGCTGAAGTTTTAAATGTTGTAGTTATAAACTTTAAAGTAGGCCTATGTCTTTAGCACAATAGATAACACACTCATAATATACAAAATCTAGTAAAAAGTGATTACTTTGAAGGAGTATCTACCTCTTTACCGGTTGCCTCTTTGTTAGGAGACGCCGCCGTTGGTGTCGGGTCCTTGGTGAGTCGGAAAACTTCGTCGACGGACAAGTTTTCAGTTCTTTTGCTGAAAGCTTTTACTTCTTCAGCAAAAGCCTCTCGGAAAGTTTTACCGTCAGGGACAGTAAACAAGGACTTGAGTTTATTGTATACGTACTCCGCCTTGGTCCGAATCATTGAAGCCTTTGATGTAAAGTTCTGGACGGCCTCCTCATCCATGTTCCATCGTGATGTGTTTCCGATGTACTTACGCAGCTTCTTAATAGTTTCCACGCATTCGGGATGCTTCTTCAGCATTAAAGGTGTGAGTTGGATTTCCATCATTTCATCAAGTAGCCTCAAACAATTATCCGGGTCAGCACGAACAAGATTAAGACTTCCACGGATGTGCACATCAATATCTAAAAGCTGTGCTTCAATCCTTAAATATTCCAGTTTAAAGTCGTTGTCTTCTGCCGAGCATCCTTTACCCATTTCTTCTATCACTTTAAGTCTTGAATGGTGTATTTCTTCTAGCTCTTTTTTAATCCCTTCAGGAATTATTTCGCCGGATTCAATCTTGGTTTTCAATGCAAGAGCTTTTTTCAAACTTTCTGCGTGCCACTGAAGCCTAGCTTTATCGCTTTTGAAAGATTCTGGTTTATTTTTATTCAAGTCTATTTTCACTTCCTGGCCACCGGGTGTTAAAGCTGTCAACACATTGTCAATAGAAGATTCAACACTACAAATCATGTCTTTTTGTCCTTTTTTTTCCTTAGAAGTATCAGTACTTGCCTTTGTAGATTCTCCTTCTGTCGATTCAGCTCCCTCTTGATCAGCAAATTTTTTTGGTCTAATTTTTCGTCCAGATCTTGATTTTACAGATGACTCATCAATTGAACTGTCATGAGATGCTTCAGCCGAAGATGGCGTTGTATCTTGTCTCTTCTTTGCTTCAGGTTCTGCAGACTTGTCAACTTCAGCTGCCTTTCGTTTGGATGCTTTTGTAGCACTCACTTTTGGACTGGGTGTTGTTAATCCTGCCTTAGGAGTCTTCTTTTGCGTTGAATTTCCGTGAGGAGCTTCGTCGATAACAAGATTTCCTTCGATATCACTGTCGTTCTCAGATGGGGTTATGCTAGCTGTGCTAGTATTGAGATTGGCGGGACGAGCTTTTGGGGTTAATCCCAACTCTTGCTCAATTTGTTCGATACCTTCCTTAAAACCACGCTTCTTCATAGGCTTGCCAAACTTTTCACGATTATCAATATAAGAGAAGAGTTCTTCTGTTTTGCAAATTGCTGTTTCGCGAGTACCGTAAAAAAATACATGATATTTCATTTTGTTAGGCGTCTCGTCAGCGACTCCTTCTACTCGCGCGGGCCAAGGTGGGTAGCCTCTGACTTTAGCGAATACTTTATCACCGGGTCCGTATCGTTTTGCCATGATTAAAATGCAAGCCCAAAGGCTAAAAAACTTATATATTTCTTAAAAATTCACAATAATTTAATAAATTCACTAAAAACTGCAAACACTAACAACACAGGATCACAGGAAACAACAGTAAATTTTAAGCAGTATGACCAACCTCAATGACCTAAACATTACTTGTGTAACTGGTAAAATCTGTCTGATTTATTGCTCGGAATATTTCCTTCCAAAATGATTAATAACATAAAAGTAATTTACAAAGCTATGAATTATTTTAAATTTTTATCATTGATATTATATTGTTATTGAAACACAGCCATCTGTATAGTAATGGAACTACCGGTAAATTGAATTTTAGTATTCCAGCACGCAGGTAAGTCAGGTTAAAATTCTGAAATATTTTTTAATTGAAAATTACAAGTGTTAATTATTTTGATGTGTCGAATAAGAATTTTTAGGCCTATTGGAATTACAGAAATTAATCAAAATGGACTATGAAAATATTCTTACTCCAGAAATGAGATTGAAACAAATTTCTGATGTTGGGAATACAGTTGAATTGAATTCTAGTATTCCAGCACGCAGGTAAGTCAAGTTAAATTCTGAAATATTTGTAATAGATAAATTAATTTCGAACCTAAAATACTAACATCAATTTAAAGATATTAAATAGAAGTTATTTAATTTGCTGGTTATTTGTTTGAAAATTGCTTCATACCTATAAAGGTAGCATTACTAGCCAATATAAATTAAGGTTATAAGAACTAGCATTAGGTACTACATAATGTGTAAGACTAATGATTCAAAAATCTCAACATTTATTTATGTTGAGTCAGTTTAGCATATTCTTCATTTTTTAAATGCTCCAAACCAAGCAAAACTTGAGTTTTTTAAATTTCATGAAGAGAGATGTATTTTCAACAATTAAACTTTATTGAATAAAACCTACTCATTTATAATAAAAATTGACAGGTCACCATCCTAGATTTCGGAGAACCTGCTATTGATAACTTTCTTATTATAAGCTCCATCCCTTCACCTAGGAAGTACTACATATATAGGAATAGTTTTAATTGTATTTTGAGATATAAAACTTATGGTATGTAATTCAATTATTGGTCTAAATATTGATAAAAGCTGTTTTTTTTGTCAAAAAATTTTTTCAACAAACTCCTTTCAATATTTTTTCTACATCCATTTTTTTATCATCTACACTTTTTGTTTCAATTCATTCAAGATAATTAATCGCTTTAAATTTTGCAGGTATTTCAAGTCTGGACTTGAAATGGTACGCATGGCAAACGTCTATTACGACGAAGGAAACCTTGAAAATGCCTTTGGTCTATATATGAAATTTATGACGTGAGTATGTTGAATAATTCCGACATAGCCTAACTATCTGGCACTGTTTTAGGTTGATGATAACTACCAAGCAAGTTTATACAAGCATGAAGTCGTGAAAATTAATTTACATTCCAATTTAAAAATAAATACTAGATTCAGAACTATGTTTTTTAACTCGCATATTCGTATTGTAAAAGAAATTTACTCATAAAGGATTTCAAATAACATATTCCAAAAAATTATAAAGCTGTGGTCATTTGGGCAGACAATTCTCGTTCTGATTCGCTGTAAACTCTCAACACCCAGCAGGCAAGAGTCCTTATTCCCTCGAATTCGTCTTGACACACCAACCTACAGACGTTTGATTCTCTTACATATCACAAAAGACAAATCATTCCCAGTAGGCAACTCCTGTAAGTAAGCAGTAAGAAGTAAGTGAAAAAGGCAACTCCTCTCTTAGTAGAATTCTTTCTAATCCCGATTCACCCCTCTACTGTGCCACCCGATGGACCCCAACAACACGGGACATTACAGATTGCAATGAAACTTTTCCTGAATCTCAAACGACCAGTCACAGATGTTCAAGCAGGGGATGACGAGAGTCATCTGTCAGTTCAGTTCTCTCCTTATCCCTTGAAACTTTCAACTTTATTGTAGCCTGAGACATCCTGTGATTTACGGATTGTTCCATTACTGTTGTATCCATAAGCTTTGCATGTGCTGAAGCGTCTGGTGCAGCATATTCAGCTGCTCATAAACACGGCAATAATTAAAACTTATGACTACTGATGAATTTCACAAGGAAAGTTATTTGAACTCTAGCAATTTACAAATTTGAAATCTGAAGCAATTAATCTAACAAAAGTCCAGATTAAAAAATAAATCAATTCAGAAAGTCTCTCATTACAGACCAGAATAAGTTTTCTGATTGAAGAATCGATACAAGAACGGGTTAGATCTGTGATCTCATCTAACTTGAACAATTCAAGATTGTATTATGTGTACTTCCTTTCAACTTTCTTTTGTAAAATTAAAATGTATGATACCGTGTAGCCTAGTGGTTTATAAATAAGATAGAATTGATTCTTATTAAATAAAAATACTAAGAAATTGTCAAAAATCAGATTTATTCATACGATAGGTTTCGGTTGTCAATCTCTGATAAACTGATAAACAGAATCTCAATCTCTGATAAACTGATTGACCATTGTGTATCAGAGATTGGCAATGGTGTAACAACCGAAACCGGTCTTTCCAAGTATCAATAAATCTGTGGGTTTTGACAATTTCTTAGTATTTTTATCTAATATGAATAATTACCGTACCTTAATATCAACTTCTCAACTACACAAAAAGTGAATTGATTCTTATAGCAATACATTTTATTTATTTTATGTTCACCCAAGCACGTTTTGTATCCTATGTGACTATTATAAAAACAAATTTAAAGGAGTAGACTAAATTTCGCTGCATAAAAGGACACTAGTAGTATAGTATCCCTGTGTGTAGCGTGCTTGTGGGAAATGTTAATTTTATGGAGGAGTTGAAATCTATATAATGCATGTTTAATGATTTCGAATGTATGATAACTTTATTTGAAATTACTTCTTGAGTGAATGAATTTGGATAAAGCTTCAAGAGTACCAGATAACTACACTCCAAATAATTATCTCCATTAAATAAAGTAGCCAGTCAATAATTAAATTCGCTTGGACCTCCCGTAAAAATTGTTGAAAATCGACCTCCCGTATCTCTGAAAATATTCATTCCTCAATGAAACTCAGGAATGAACGATTCAGGCTCATTTCGCAATTGACTTAGTGGAAATCAGAAAGCCTTGAAATATTAGAATCTATTGAGGGAATCAATCAATTCAAACTAATACCTTGCAGAACGGTCCCCTTCTTCAAATTAACGGTATCAACCAGTATGCCAAATCTATTGGAGAGTCCAATACATTATCTAATCAGCCAGGCAATATAAGTCTCTGGCCATCTTCAGTTTTTATGGTGAACATCTACATTCTGGAAGGAACTGTAATTCTCATTAAAATTATTCACATTCTTCTATGGTGAGGTCCACATTATAATGGCAGTGTGTGATTTGCAATGGTGTTGCTATCCTTGTCTATCATTCATGAAAGCAGATGGAGCTATCTCTTTCACGCTTTACGATGTTGCCACATCATTTATCAACAATGTAGAAATTCAACTAATTGACAAAATATTTAATCTCAATAATGAAAATTTATTATTAAATCTTTATAAAATATATTTTCCTGGCAAATAAAATATGATTAACAATTTTCAACAATAATGAACAGTTAAATTGATGAGATATAACAGTATCAGCTTTTTGGGTGGCAAGGCTGAGATGTGGCAACCCTTTTCTCCTATCTCCCTACACTGCCTTTATAACGTGGATCTCACCATAGAGATTGATAATGATCCAACTACAAAAACAAGTTCATCGTTGATCCGATGAAGAAGTGATTGTAACAATTACAAATCTTTTCATTCAACACAATTACGTTGATCAAAAAATATTTTCAAGACAATTGTAATAGTTGTGTTTTTTACAGAAACTGAACTAACAATACATTTTTTGGTGAATTGTATAGTTGTGCTTTGTACTACTATACTTGGAGATAACATTTTATTTATTGTTGGTAGGAAAGGAGAGCACAAGAAGAGCGGCTACGCTTGGAGAGAGAGGCGGCTGAAGCGGCGGCAAGAAAAGCGGCAACGACGTCACAGCGATTGATGACATCAGAAGTGAAACGCAGCCTGCCCGCCGACGGATGGAGTCTGGCCAAGAGTGTCACTCCTGTTCCCCCCCTCCCCGCCGATCTGCTCCTCTATCCGTCTGATGACGTCACCCCTACTCCTTTTCCTACTCCTGTTTCTGTCCCCATACCGACGAGGTAAGCATAGGTTCTACTGAGCATTATCCTCCCATGTGCCCTAGGCTTGATGGAGGCTAATAAGGCGGATTAGATTCGAATATGTATTTATGTATATTATTTCAAAACAAATAGAAATAGAAATAAAAATCTCAGTACCCTTTTTTTGAATTATTTTATCAAACCATTCCATTCACAGCATTTATTCATGCCATTTTCAGTGATATCACTTGAAAATGGCATGAATGTTGAAACATGTTGTGATAAGATAATTCAAAAAAGGTTCTGAGATATTTATTTCTATTTATATTATAAGTAGCCCTAAACAGAAAAGAGACAATATTTCAAAACAATTCTGTGAAAATTTCAAATCAGTGTGCGGTGGTTTCAGACAAGATACAAAAAATGGTGGATGAAAAATTAGGTTACTGTCAGTATCAGTTATTTATTTATTCCAAGAAAACATAGAAAGGCTCACAAACTCCAGTACGAGCCTTAATGACATATATGATAGTATAACATTACAATCAACTTACAAAAAAGAAAACAAAAGAAAATAATATCGCACTTCATAAAATATTCACGATTCAGTATAACTAATAAGATTTGAAGAGAACGATATTTGGGTTAGATTCCGGAAAGTTAGCAAAGGGGTATAGGATGAAAGATACATATAGAAAGAAGAAACATTTGATAAAAAAAGGGATTTAGTAGAGCTCAAAAATAATATTTCATTCATCAATTTAGCAGCATAATTTTTCACAAGTTTTTTTGAATGTATTGTAGCGGTCATAGAATGGGTTTAGTCTATTGTACAATCTCATTGTTCTATTTAGGTAGGAATTGAAATGGTGAGCGGTTCTGACAAACGGTATCTGAAATAGCATATTAAGTCTTGGTCTATTGCATGGAACATGAAAATTTAACAAATTTATGAAATCTGGCATGAATATATTATTATTTAGAATTTCATATAATAACATTAATGCTCTAATGGATCTTCTGGTTTTCAATTTTTGGACTTTAAATGTTGACCTCGAAGTTTCAGTGGAAAAAGCTATTGGACAAAATGTATTGTACTTTTTGAAATAGAGAAACCTTAATAATTTATTTTGAATAATCTCCAAATTATTAACGACAGTGCTCTGTGAGGGCTCCCAAACAAGTGCTGCATACTCTAGCTTGCTCCTCACTGTTGCATTATAAATATTCAATATGACCTCACATCTAGTGGGCTTACAATTACGAAAAATAAACCCTAGTGATCTATTTGGCCGAATTCATGACATGAGCCAAATGATCCCTGTATTCAAGTGCTGGGTCCATCAGGACTCCCAGGTTTCTCATACTCGTTACTCTGTCAAGAAAAGTATCATTTATTTTATAACTGTACTGTCTAAGATTTTTTGGCGGGTAAAGATAATGAACTTGGTTTATGAAATATTGATTTCTAATTTATTCACTCCACACCACCTCTGAACACCGTCCAAATCCCGTTGCAAGAAGGTACAATCATGAATATCAGATATAGGTTTGTAGAACTTGACATCATCAGCAAACAGCAGAATACCGGACTTTCCAATGAAATCAGGAAGATCATTTATTAGTAATAAGAACAATAATAGGCCAAGATTTGATCCCTGAGGGACACCTGATGTGTTAGTGAATTCAAGAGACATCTGATTATTGAATAATACCTAAGATTTCCTATCATAGAGATAACTTTAAAAAATGTAATAAGACTTTCAAACAGTCCGAAACCTCTCATCTTATTCAAAAGTACTTTGAAATTCACTGTATCAAATGCTTTTTTATAATCTAAATAAATTACATGGACGCGACCTTGTACATCTAGCTCAGAGGAAACAGATTGGGAAAACTGCAGCAAATTAGTAACCGTTGATCGCGAAGGCATGAACCCATGTTGAAAAGGGGAAATTACAGCCTTTACGTGATTGAATACTCTACTGTAAAGTATATACTCAAATACCTTGATTGCTGAGTTCAAAATAGAATCGGTCGAAAGTTTCCGATTATATTTTTAGTACCAGATTTTTGGATGGGTGTTATCCTAGCAACTTTCCATTTTGTAGGATATTTATTTGATTTGAGAGTCAAGTTGAAGATGAATTTCAAGGGTTTAGTGAGTATATCCTTACATACTTTTATTATATATCCTGGCACTCCATCAGGTCCACAAGAGCGTGTGGCTTTCAGGTTATCTATGGGTGAGCTGACTTCTTCCTCAGAGATAAATTTCATTTGAAATTTATCAAGAGGTGGCAGAATGTAATTCATATTATTTGCTTCATTGTCGTTTTCGGGAGGTGAAGTATCATTATTGTTATTGCGATTAATATAGGTTGAATAAAAATAATCAGCAAATGCCTGAGGCACCTCCTGATTGGTATATTTACATCCATTCCATTCAAAACAAACCATCCCTGACCTTGATTCCTTTTTACTCCCTACGTAATTCCAGAATTGTTTCATATTGGTTTTAATTTCGCATTGCAATGAGTCTATGTACTTCTGAAAAGCTATATTTATTTCTGATTTTATTGACGCTCTTAAATCTATGAATTTGTTCAAGTAGTATCTGGAGAACGATTTTTTACGCGCACACTTATTTTTAGATTTAATCATTTGAATTATATTACTCGTATACCAAACTGGATATCTAGATTTAATCATTTTTTTATTTTTTGGTATATGCAAAGTGAAGACATTATTCATCAATTCATAGAAACAATCAAGAGCTAGATCTACATCATGAAATTCATATAAACCATTCCAATCAGAATATCTGAGTGTTAAATAAAATTCAAGTTACCTTTTTCACCCAAAAACATCTTTCGACAAAACATTGTTTTCTTGTTCCAATTCTATCTCATTAGTGTGCGATTCATTCATTTAAGGGCATGCCATACCGACATCTGTTAGTATATAGGTGAAAGCGAGCTATCGGACGTTTTTTTGCAAGCCAGGACACACCGAGCTCGCGGTTCTCTCTATATCGTTCTATACCGAGCTCGCGGTTCTCAATAGTAGTGGAAGATTAGTGTCGTAGGTTGTACAGCTTTAAAAATTCCCCACGAGGTTTTCTAAATGGGACCAGGCCATACTTCTCGCTATCGCGGCGGGTGTCTCGAAAAATCGGTAAGAACATGTTTTGTCGAAGGACCTATTAGCCGAGCCAGATAGCCGAGTTGACTAAGGCGTTGCAGGCGTTGTCTGCTAGTGCTACCTGGTCGCGGGTTCGAATCCCATCAATTAAGCATGGACGTTTGATCATATCTCATCTCATCTCATTTTTTTGTCCTACTAGCCATATCACCAATCAATACAATAGTTGGAAATACTTTCAGGCTTCCAACCAAAACTGTTTCTCCCCTGACTTTCAAACAACTAGGTCTTAGTGAAATAATGATTTGAGGTTCAATTTTACCAAACGTCAAACGTTTAGATATGACCAAAGATTTATATTCTAAAAAACAACACTCAAGCCGGGGCCACCTGCCATGCAGCGTTAAGATCCAATCAAGGCCTTGAATGGCCTCTAAAACGGCCTAGAATGCTGAATGCCACACATGTCCGTCATGTGGTTCGATATAACCACCACCCCACAGAAATGTTGGACATGAGTCGGATCGGAACACTGTATGATAACCATCTGAATGTAGATTTATTAGAATGATATCAGAACCAGTTTTATTTTTACCAGAACAGTGATATTTTTTGATACCAGAACAATGATATTTTTTAGTATAATTGAGAATCAATTCCAAAACATCTCTGATTAAACCGTGTTCAATTTTGTAATCTAATTATAATTTTAATGTATTGAAATCGACCACATCAGTTCGAACAGAAATATTTTGTTATTTCAATAAAGTTTTCTAATAGGGCTACTTGAATGTTCAATTATTATAAGAGTGCTCAAAACTAGGTAGTTGTGTTTATATTAAACAAGTTCATTTTGACACTTGAAAATGGAATGATTACTCGAAACGATTTTTGTGTATATAAAACATTTAATGAGGGTACTAGTAATTTTCTTTAATAACTTGTTATTCCATCTTGAGTTTTAAACAATTTTGATGTGGTTTTTAGTGGAGCAGCCAAAGACAGCCGACCCGACATTGATCGCAGCAAAAAGCCGTCGCTGCTGAGTGCGGTTCACACGTCGCGCCACGCGCTGCGAACGGTTGTCGTGCCGTCCACTCTCATGCACAAGTTCCTCTCCATCGCATCCTCCAACACCAACAACAACATTGAAACCTGTGGCATTCTGGGCGGAGTGCTGGTATGTACAAATCTGTCCTTGAAACTGATTGTATAGATGTATAGACTGCAATTAATGCAGTCACTGAGGCCGTGATGCTGTGTCGTTAAGACGTGTTCTTAACAAGTTATTTTATTGAATAATCTTATTTAGAAAAAACACATTCTCGACGGCAAAAAAGTTCAAGAATAAAATATCTTGTTTACTCGAATTCAACTTCATTTGAAATAAATATGAACCAAATAATATTAAAAGGCTCTTGGTACATAATTAATACGAGAATAACTTTTATGCCAGCACTATACTGTTATTGCAATATAAAAAACCCAGGCTGAATCTGCAGCGCCAATATCTGCTTGCTTTGTTCTAATTTTCCGTTACCAATCATAATGCTTTACAATTTAATTGACGATTTGAAGTCAGTAGTTTTCATAGAAGAACATTGTCGTTACATTTCCTTTTCTACAGCCTTGTATAATAGTTGTAATTAAAGTCATCCCGGTATATCTGATTAAATAATCATCAATTCTTTTTCAAATACTGAATATTTGAAATGTACAATTTGACAATGGTGTGGAGTAAGAAAAGGTTAGAGTTATCTGCTTTGTCTAATGACAGACAAGAAAACCAATGTTAAACGTTTATTTTACCGTTATGAATTTTTTTTTGAAACGGATGCTGAATTTAGAATGTACATCTCACTATATCAATCGAATCCAAGCTTTCGTGTAAAACGAGAAATTTTATTCTTGAACTTTTTTTGTCGTCGAGAATGTGTTATTGCGCTAAGTAAGCTTACTGAATAAAATAACTTGTTAAGAAAAAGTCTTTCACTTAATGTGTATATATTTCCCTCGTATTGTCAATATATTTCATTTTACAACTCAATTATGTGTAAGAACGGGTGGGTAAAATGATAGATAGAATTGTGTTGTTTCCAGGAGTACAACAAGCTAGTCGTAACACATCTATTAGTGCCTCTGCAAACAGGAAAGTCGGACGCTTGCATCACTCAGAAAGAAGAGCAGATATTCGATTATCAAGATCAGAACGAGTTGGTTACCTTCGGTTGGATTCATGTAAGTCTCATTATACATTTATGGATAGAACCATATTTTCTAAAAACGTATTTCTTCTTGTTAGTTGAAAGATAATGTTTTAATAATATAAAAATAATTTTAAAATTATGAAAAGGGTATTATTTTCAACTAATAAGGGTAGAAAATTATTAGCCTGCAAATATTGGAATTGATAGGTTGATTCTCTTGAGACTGTCAGCATTGGTTGAATGGAAATCACTGGTGCTATCTATAAGGAATGCTGACAGTTTGACGTGGATCTCACTGTAGGATATTTGTTTATTCTCTTAATACTGATTATAATAAGTTCAATTCTTATTGATCGATCCATTTCAAACGAGATACGATAATCTTGCAATAATATTATAAAAATCTCATCAAGCGGCTCAGTATGTTTATGTTGAAGCTTATGAAGCTTATTGTGTGTCCCAAAAGTATGTTAGTTAGGCAAACCAACTCCTGTGTCCTTTACAAGGTCCAGGAGTTTTTTCCCCTACACCAACATCCCATTCCTCACCCGATTGCTTACAGCCAAACAGAGCCCTTCTTCTGGCTCCAAGACTTTCGCAATCCAGTATGATATGCTTAGCAGTCTCTTCAGACTGATTACAAAGCCTACACATCTGGCTTTCAATTCTGAGTCCAATTGTATGGAGATGTTTCCTGAAGTGGCCATGTCCAGTTATCAGGGCAATTACCTGCTTGACCTGACCTCTACCCAGACTCACCAGCCAGCTGGTGAAGCGAGGGCTTGCGTCTGCCAGCAGCCTTTTGCCAAGTGCTTGACCAGGGTGACCCTGCCATTGCTGGTAACACATTTATTTCTCTATCCTCTACTGAATTATATTTACTTTTGAATTGTAGGAATTGACATTTCTTACTATTTATTGTTAATTGCCTTTGCTTCAAGAATTGGACAATTGACTGTACTCCAGTAAAAGCATTTATTTCTAGACTATCTAATAAATAATTGTTAAAGATAAGCGATGTGTCATCAGCAAACAACAGAGCTCTGTGATCTTTTAACTCTTTTGGTAATTGGTTCACATACAACAGAAACAGTAAGGGACCCAGAATTGAGCCTTGAGGTACTCCAGCCTGGACCTCCAGTTTTTGAGATTTAATTTTTACTATTTCATTCCCATCCACCTTGGTAAGCTCAACACACTGGTTTCTACCTATGAGATATGATTCAAACCATTTTAGTTCTATACCATTCACACCTACAGTTTTTAGTATTTCCAATAATATTCTATGGTTCACACAATCAAAAGCTTTGGATAAATCAAGAAATATTGCGGCTGCCTTCTCACCTGAATCTATTATATCTATTAGTCTTTCAACAAGGGATACTATTGCAGTCTTAGTAGATTTCCCTTTCTGGAACCCATGCTGTTCATCACATATGAAATTAATTTCTTCCAGGTGCATCAATAACCTATTTAAAACTACTCTTTCAAAAATTTTACTTATTACATTTAGAATACTAATGGGTCTATAATTTTCAACTCTTTCAGAATCACCGCTCTTGAAAATTGGCAAAATTTTTCCTTGTTTCAGATCATCAGGAAAATACCCTGCTCTAGTGAAGTATTAAGGAGATGCAATAAAGGGTCCAGTAATTCATTTTCACATTCTTTTAAAATTTTGCTTGAGACCCCATCCAATCCTACTGTTTTTTTGTTATTCAATTTTTTATTATTCTTGACAACTCATCTCTTGATAATGGATGAATTTAAATACCTTTTCAATTGGCTCAGCATTTAATGTAGTTGTATTATAAGTATTAGTGTTCAGTGACTTTTGGAGATTATATGCAACCTGTTGATAATATTTATTGAAAAAGTTACAAATGTCTATACTATCATCCATATAATTCCATGTTCATCGATTATCCTAGGGACATTAGTAACTGTATCTTTTGAGCTGCTCTCCTATTTCTATTAATTACCTCCCAAACAGCAGAGTTAAAATTGGTACTAGTTGTTAATATTTCAGCTGTTTTCTTACACTTAGCTTTCCTCACTTCTTTTGCATAGTTTTTCTTTAGACATTTGTATTTGACCTCACTCGGAACATCCCTCACTAATTTAAATTCCTCATAAGCTTCCCTAACAATATTTCTTTGAGTAAGGATATCTTCAGTTATCCATTCATCTACTTTGTTTAATTTACTTTTTACTTTGACTTTTTTTATTGGACAGCATACACTAATGTGAAATCTTAGAGTATCAATGAATTGCTTATATTTGTAATTTAGGTTACAACTGTTATAAACACTACTCCAATTTTCTTGAAGCAGTTCCTGCTTCAAACAATTTATATTTCCTAGCTCATATTGCTGAATTTCTTTCACAAAAGTTTTTTTTCTGCTTGGATTCTGGCCCTGCAACTTAACATCTAAAATTTGATAGTTATGATCTGATAGATCTGAGCTACCTAACCTGACATTACAACCTTCTATATTTGTGAGGATATTATCAATAATTGTCTGTGAAGTTCGAGTTACTCTTGTATATTCGTGGACCTTAATTTCTAAATTATTCATATTAATAATATCTCTAATATCCTCTGTCATTTTATCCTGCCTGGCAAAATCGGTATTGAAATCTCCTACTACTATAACATTTGTGAAACGAGCGGTTGTAATTTCCAAAAGTGTATGGAGCAGCTCACAAAATTTTTGCCAGTCTCCATTTGGTGACCTATAGATACCTAACACTGCTACCTCAAATCGATCATCAATTTTTAACCTTAGTCCCGTCACCTCTAAATCCATCTCAACAGAAAATCTCTTAACAAAATCCAGTTCATAAGTTTGGGTATGTTTAGCATTGCTAGTGAATATACATACACCACCACTTCTATGAGCTATTCTACAAAATTCTGATCTCAGTGAATAGCCTGGAATCCTAACTTGATTTATTTCCTTTATTTTTAAGCCATGCTCTGTGAAAATAACAATGTCAGGATCCTCCTGTTTAAGAAATACTTCTAATCTGTCAATTTTGTTGCGAAGATACTGAATATTTTGATGATAAATACTAAAAACCTTACCATCTTGTGCTACTCTATCTCTAGCATTTGTAGCTATTTCCCTTTCCCTGTTTTGAGCCAATTTACTAAAAAATCGTTATTTGTTTTTTTGACTGTTTTTAAACCAGAGGATTGCAAACGGCTTTCAATCAGCTCTGCCAATCTATTACAAAAGATTACTTTGCCAGATCGATTTAGATGCAACCCATGATTAGTGAAGTTATGTCTTTTCAGCCTTTCATTTAGAAAACAAATCCCCAGTTGTTTAGAATTCTTATTTTTTAGGCTGTTGATTGTATTATGGATTGATTTGTTTGTCGAATTGATTGCTTCATTTAATTCTGGCCTATCAAACCTATTAGGAATAGTACTTATTATTAAGTTTGTTTTTTTGCTGAGTGGCACAATTTCCTTGATTTTTTCTGTTACTTGAGGAAGATGATTCAAGTTAGGTTCATTTATATTATTTGAGCCACCCAGTACAATTAGATAGTCATTTTCATCAAAGTCTTTAGTTTGTTCCCTAGCTGACTCTACAACTGCATTAATTGATGCACTTGGCTTGAAAAAACATTGGACATCAAATTTATTTTTTAATCTTTTATCAAGGAGATCACTGCAATCACGTCCATGACTGGACGTCAGTAGCAGAACTCTCCCTTTCCTATCTTTATTTCCCTCAGCTATATTTTTGGTTGCTGTCTTCAAAACCTCACTGTACGTTTTATTTCGACCATTTTCAGAGCATTTCCCATCATTTAGGTTAGATTCTATTTTTTTGCATTTGGACGGAGGTTCTATCATACATTTAGTATTATCAAATTTAGATTTTAGTTTCTTTATTTCCTCCGACATTAGACTACATTGATTTTTTAGATTTAGTATTTCTTTTTTATGGTCTTCATCTTGTAATTTTATAATCAGTTCCAAAGATTTAATTTCTTCTACCATCCCTAACCTTTCTTCCTCAGACGTTTTTAAAGTTACTTCTAATTGGTTTTTTAAATTAGTGTGGCTACTTTGTAGTTGAGCAACTTTTTCGGCTAAAGTAGTTTGAAGAACTGGGTTTTTGGTTTTGGCGTTTTTGAATTTTGGTTTTGGGAACGCGTAAGTACTCTCGCTATGTTTACATTTCTATTATTAACCTTCGGTGTTTTACTTGAGCTCATCTTCCTATCTAAGAAATTATATTACTTGCAATAATAATAATTGATTTATAAATGATAGGATTTTAATTTGGTTATAATTTTAGTCAAGTAAACTATCTATGTTTATTTTTAAATCTCGAAAACCTAACCTCAAACTAACCTCTAAACGTGTTTGGCTTTTTAAAATAGAATTAAGAATTAAAATCTAAAACAAAATGATAAAACGTGATCAAGAAACAATTAATAATGAAATAAACACAAATTTGTACTTATCCGTGACTATTTATAACACAAAATCTTCCAAAACCCAGGAGCGAAATTATGTAGTACTTTCATTCACAACCTCTCAAGGTCATCCATGGTGGCCAGGTACCCAACCAAGATGCACAGAGTTACGTGTTGCAAGCCTGCTGAGTGTTTTGTGGCACTCCCACACCAATTTGGACTTGAATTCATTGGAGTCAAGAGCCTTGAGTTGAGTGAGCTGCCTGACAAGCGGTTCAGTAAGCTTGACTATAATTAGTATTATTGCTATCTTACTTGGGAAAGGTGAACATTTTAAATTCGGTTGTTGAGTTGGGTGAAATTGTTTTCTTTTGAAAGCTACTCTAGTATTCGAAATTTAGTGAAGTGAAAAGTGATAATTTTTTATTTCAAAAATTATTTCGAAGGGAAAAGTGTAAATTTAAAGTATTGAGCTCACTATAACCTTAGTTTCCGTTTCCTCAATACTTCCCATTAGGGAACTTTGGACTATAAACGGCGAGGTGCAACTAGTCCTGGGTCTCCCCACCATTGAAAGCCATACGCTAATAATAATAATATTAGAAATTTAGTTATTAAATGAAATTGTTTTAAAAAGAATTGAAGAGAAAATACTAATTCGTTCAGCTTTAACATTTCAATGCCGAGTCAGCCATTCTCTATTCTACCGGTCAAATGTATCACAATACAGTCTTGACGTAGGAAATCACCCATGAACTGAAACATTCCCAGTTATGTGTGTCAATTTTAGATGAAAGATCAAATTAAAGGAATATCAGAGCGGTAGTTTCTAATATCTTCAATATATGTTTTATTAAGTACTTGAAAAAATTGTAATTTCGGTTGCAAAACCCTCGATTTTAGTATCAGATTACATTTCCATGGTTCTTAGAGTATTAATTTCTACGGATTTTTTAAATGAAATCAACAATTGAATCCTTACAAATGTTTTATTAACTTAATAAATAATTCAATTCATTGTTGAGTTGATATGGTCATTACTATAGTGAGATTGACTTCAAACTGTCAACAATGACCGTTTTCACACTGACCGATTATCGGCCAATATTTATTGTAATGCCACCCACAATGTTCTCCGATTGGCTGAGAATCAGGTGTTGGTGAGAATAAGCCAATCGAAGGACATTCTGGATGTTGTGACGATAAATGTTGGCCATCAATCGGTTAGTGTGGAAACGGCAATTGGTTGGATGAGAAGCTTTGATTTTATTTATAAGGAATGCTGAGAATTTAAAATTTCAAGTGAATTTCACGGTATCAAAAAATTAGTACAACACAAGTCTAATTCATTCTTTCCTGTGTCCAGGACTTGACTTAAATTGAATTTTTCATGAAAATCATGGAGCTAGATTAATTTTACAGTCTACAAAGGCCTACAAATCAGATTCATTGATTATTTTCTGTGTCTATGACAGTCTATAAACTAAGAAAACTCGTGAAACTAAAGTCATTTTGCAGTCTACATACAAAATTAGTGTTTAATGTTATGGTGAACTATAATAACCATACATTAAGATGCGAGTCTACACATAGTCTTCACCCGCACCGTGGACTGTAAATCATTGCTCTAATATTGGCACTGACTTTATTGACATGAATACAATAGCACACAAACACATAATACAATAAATTGCCTTTAGGCGGCGGTAGCGACTGGAGTTCTCAAACAATCAGGTTCATTCATTCTTTGTCATGTCCAGGATTGACTATAAAATATTAAAAACTTCATGATACTAAAATCATATTACATTATTTACTGCAATGCCAGTAGTTTGCCACCATTATGGCTTCGCCTTGTATAATATAACTAGCTGGCCCGGCGAACTTCGTACCGCCATGCAACTCATGTAAAACTTTAGCTGGATGCACACCTGAGGAGGCGCGATGTGGCATTTTGAATCCAGGTGCTTCTTGCTTATTGGTTTGAATGGAAGAACTCACACACACTGAATCGGGTATGGCGTTGAACGGTGTCATAAGGCAATCTCCATAAGATCAACACTTTGTATCACCATGCCGCGCCTCCTCAGATATACTTAAGCCTTAGCTTAATCTAATGCACCATATTTTTTTACTTTCCTTGCCCTATTACCATAGGTAAGGAAAGTATTGCTTTCCGAAAAATTAAGGTACCCCAATTTCCAAATTTCTATACGTTTCAAGGTCCCCTGAGTCCAAAAAAGTGGTTTTTGGGTATTGGTCTGTCTGTGTGTGTGTGTGTGTGTGTGTGTGTGTGTGTGTTAAGCTACGTACACATATTCGCGCTTCCAACCCGCACCGAGCACGCTCCTCCTCGTACCGCCCTCGTACCAACATCGAACCACAGTCGCACCGCCCACGCACCCATCATGAACGTATGGAAGATGTTAGATCTTCTCGCGTTCCCCGGTCGAACGACTCTTCGGCTCGCCGTCGATCATCAATCGCTCTGCTGGAGTGACGTTCGGTTGCGGAGCAGAGCGAAAGTCTGTACGCACCTTAAGCTGCGTACACATATACGCTCTTCCAACCCGCACCGAGCACGCTCCTCCCTCGTACCGCCCTCGTACCACCGCTCGTTCCTCCATCGAACTACAGTCGCGCCGCCCACGCACCCATCATGAACGTTACGGAAGATGTTAGATCTTCTCGCGTTCCCCGGTCGAACCATTGTTGCTCCCCGGTCGATCATCAATCGCTCTGCTGGGTGACGTTCGGTTGCGGAGCTGAGCGAAAGTCTGTACGCACCTTTATGAGTGTATGTGCGTCTGTGTACACGATATCTCGTCTCCAATCAACAGAATGACTTCGAATTTGGAACTTAAGGTCCTTACACTATAAGGATCCGACACGAACAATTTCGATCAAATGCAATTCAAGATGGCGGCTAAAATGGAGAAAATGTTGTCAAAAACAGGGTTTTTCGCGATTTTCTCGAAAACGGCTCCAACGATTTTGAATAAATTTATAAGTAAAATAGTCATTGATAAGCTCTAGCAACTGCCACAAGTCCCATATCTGTAAAAATTTCAGGAGCTCCGCCCCATCTATGCAAAGTTTAATTTTAGATTCCCAATTATCAGGCTTCAGATACAATTTAAACAAAAATTTTCGAGTGGAAAAGATTGAGCATGAAAATCTCTACAATTAATGTCTAGTAACATTTTCACCTAAATTGAAAAATAAGCCGAAATTCGAAAATGTGATTATCCAATTGCAAACTGTTGGCAACTGTTGATTCTATTAAATCAACAGCAAGTGAAGTTCAGTTCAAACTAGCAAGTGAATTGCAAAAAGCCACAACAAGCCGATCTCATTTGCTGAGGCCGTGCAACTGCCAAAGAAGAGGACCGCACCTTCTACATTATCGAGTGCCGCCTCCACTGCTGCAGCCAGGGAGTCTCCGCCCCGGACCAAGAAGCTGTCACCCAAGGAGAATGTGATCATCCTGAAGCCAGCAAAATAATGGAACGGAAAAGGAACAAAGCGGAAAAATTCGAGAAACAATAAAGAAGAACATCACCCGTGAACAAAATTTGAACATTAAAAAAGCCGTTGATGTCCGTGGTGGGGGTGTGCTGTTAGTGCTTCACCCAAGGGCCAATAAAGAAAATGTTTTGGGTGATAAGGTCCTGCAACATCCAACATAAAGGTAAGCGAGCCACAATCCAAATTGCCAAGAATAATTCTGTATCACGTCGCTGCAGATATAACTGCTGCTGAATTGGCAAACGATGTATTTGAGAGAAATCTCGAGTCATCGTCATTGAGTAGGGAAAATTCTTGAAAAACTTCAGGCCGATTTTTAAAATAGGACCGAAAAACAAAAACACCGTGCACTGGGTAGTGGAGTGCACTGGTGAATTAAGAAAAGAATTTATTAACAAATCGCGGATTGGTATTGATTGGAGGGTGTGCCGAGTTGGAGACTATGTTGCCGTCTCTCGTTGCTTCAAGTGCCAAAAAATTGGACATATCAGTAAGCATTGCACTCAAGCACAAACACCTGTGCTCACTGTTCCACTACAGGACATGATGTTAAAGAGTGCCCTAATAGAGACAAAAAGCCCTCATGTTTAAATTGCCGCAATGATAAAAAAGCTTTCGATCACAAAGTAGGTGACAGAGAGTGCCCTTCCTATCAAAAAGCGCTACAACAAATAATTGATAGAACTGATTATGGAATCTGAAAGAAAAATATTTAATATACTGAGGATAAATAAAAATAATAGTGATAGTAAAATCAAGCAATCAACCCAACACAAAATGATTACTTTAAATTCCATCCTTAACAAAATTGATAGTTTCTACGTAACAACTAATACTGATAAAAGTAAGATAAGTCTGGTTTATAATTTTGGTGAGAGGGTTGATGTTATGATATCTTTTACAAAAATAGGAAATATTATTAAAACATCCAAAGGTCTCTCTCTGCTTAGAAATAAAAAGTATTTCTCTCTTGAAGAATGGAATCACCTGAATGTGTTACTGATTCTAATTGTATAAGAGTTTTGTTTTCTGATAAGAACATTCCTATTTTCATATTAATGATGGTGAAAATGGGGTACTTATTGATCTTTTGAATAGAATAAATGATTGGAGTAAATTCAATTACCCTTTGATTATAGGAATTGATTCTTTTAACAGAAAGTGAAACTTATTTTGATATTCCTGCCACTGAACTCTTGAGTACTGTCATAGGAGCTAGAGATTTGAAGTTTATTTTTTATTATCGAGGTTATTGTGAAATTAATTTTCTTAATATACCTAAGCTATCTGATAGTCCGGGAGTTGAGTACCCTGTGGGATTCTTTGAAGGTAATAATAAACGTGAAGCATTCATAAACTCTATGATTGAATTACGGACCCTACTTCAAAACACTGATAACGAAAATGCTAAAATATATAAAAATATTCTTCTTAGGGTCACGCATAGAAACATGTCAATATCAGGTGATGAACTAATAAGCGTCCTGAATAACAATATGAACATCTATGATAATAATTTGAAAAGATTCCTATTCAAAACAAACTCTAAATACCGAATGGGATATTGCTTGGAGCAGGGTGGAAGTTACGTAGAATTTCAAGAGGATACTTTAAAATTCTCTACTAAAGAACGATATGTTTTAGTCACACGTAATACTACACTTATGCTGAATAGCGAATTAATAAAAACTATAAATAGAATAACTCTTCATGAGTGTAAACTTCCTAAAATAAAATGGTATGACGGTGTTCCCGGCTGTGGTAAATCTTACTTTATAGTCTCGCATCATGAGCCTGGCAAGGATCTAGTACTCACTCAAACACGGGCAGGTATTAAAGCAATCCGTGAAACTGTCATTGAAAGGTATGGTCGAAAACATTGTAATCGTCTTAAGCTTGATTACAGGACAGTTGGCTCATATATAATAAATCATAATCAGAATAAAACATACAATAGAGTTTTTATTGATGAAGCTCTACTTATGCATGCGGGTTACATCGGTTTTATTGCTAACTTGAGTAAGGCCTCAGAAATAATTGTAGTTGGTGACGCAAACCAAATACCCTACATTGAGAGAAGTAATTATGCCACAAGATGGCATAAAATTTCAGAATTCTGCGAACCTTTTACAAAACAAACGGTAACTCGTAGATGTCCTATCGATGTTTGTTTTGTCCTTTCCACTGTCTATGAAAATATTACGACGCTTAATGAAAGAGCTATCTCAATTCTGCCTACTTACAGAAATGGGGAATACCATCTGATACAACCCGACACTTTGATATTAACATTCACCCAAGAGGAAAAACTTATGGTGGGTGATACTATAAAGTGGAGAGAGGATGTTGCACTTCACACAATCCACGAAGCACAAGGGCTAACTCATAAAAATGTTATTCTAATCAGAATTAAGTACAAGGAGAATGAAATCTATAACAGCATGCCCCATGCGATTGTTGCCTTGTCTAGACACACTGAAACTTTCAGGTATTTAACAACCAGTCTGGTAGATGATGCTGTGGACAAACTAATTAAGAAACTTAAATTCATAGATAGTGAGGGGCTTGTTAATGGAACAAGGAAAAGAGAAGTGGACCTGATGATATAAGTTATGAGTGACACTGAAGAAGTTCTTAATATTTTAGAAACAGAAAATGAAACAGATGTAATCGACGATTATTTGAACTATCACTTTCACGAGGACAGAAATAAAGATGCTGAGTGTTTCAATATTATGTCTATGAATATACGTAGTTTGAATGCTAATTTCGATCAGTTTATTTGCTGCCTCAATGAATTGAAAACTGATATTCACATTATAATATTAACTGAGACCTGGTTGACTGCAGATATGCCGTTCATTTTCAACATTCCTGGATATACGGCAATAAATAAGTACACTAAACAGAATAAATGTGATGGATTATGCATGTACATAAAAGATTGCATAAGATTCAATGAAGTTTCACTCGATATCACTGATGCCAATGTAGTTAGTGCTGACTTAAGAATTGATGATTTTATTGTGAAGGTGATTGGGGTTTATAGATCACCAAGTAATCAAAATATTGATAATTTTCTTAATAGTCTGAGTAATGAAATCAGTAAAATTCCTAATGGAATAAATGTATGTGTGGCGGGAGACATGAATATAAATACACATTCAACTAGTGTTCCTGTTCAAGATTATCTGCATATTTTCAATAGTAATGGCTATAAGTCTTACATAACTGGTGATACCCGAGTAACAACCACAACAAATTCTTGCATTGACCACATTTTTTATAAAAATTCAGGCAACCATTCTATGTCCATTAAAGGAGTTATATTTAGGACAACCATAACTGACCACTACGCGGTTGTACTGAACTTGGTGAAGGTCCCTATCAATAAGGATAATAGAAACGTATTGATAAACACATTAACTAGAACCAACTATCATGCACTATTGGAACGCATAAGGAATGAAGATTGGGAGAAATCTATACCGTGAATGGAAGCATTGACACTATTATGGATAAATTTGTCGATCGTTTGACCAGTCTCATCAATCAATGCAAGAAGGTAAAAGTGATACCTAACAGACTTCGTCCCCTGAAGCCCTGGATATCTGAAGGCATCATAAGATCAATAATCACGCGGGACAAAATGCATTCTAGACTCAGAAGAGATCCTAATAACAATATCTTAAAGAATGAATATAAGGCTTATCGTAATGGTTTGAATAAGATCATAAATCATGCAAAGGAAGTCTACTATAAAGGGAAAATTGAAAATTGTAATAACAACAGCATGAAGTTGTGGAAGTGCATAAACGAAGTTATAGGTGAGGCCAGTATCAAGGAAAAGAGTACTGAACTTGATGCTCACTCCCTCAACAATTATTTCACAAATGTGGGTAAATTACAAGCTCAAACTATCAATATCCCTGATAATACTGGTGATCGATTTCCTGCAATACAGATCGATAACACGTTTTTTATGAGACCAACGTGCCCAGTTGAAGTTGAGGCAACTATTAAAAATCTAAAGAACAACTGCAGTCCTGGTATTGATGGTCTAGGTAATATTACGCTGAAGAAAATAGCCAATTTTATATCTCAACCTCTCGCTTTCATTTTTAATAGATGCTTTGAGGAGGGATATTTTCCCGAGCACCTCAAATCAGCCAAAATAAAACCTCTATTCAAACAAGGTGACCCGACTAATCCCTGTAATTATAGACCGATTAGTCTTATCAGCAACCTTGCTAAAATAATGGAGAAACTAATAAAGTCAAGAGTTGTTTCTTTCTTGAATCTTAACAAAATAATCAACAAGAACCAATTCGGTTTCCAAAATGGTAAAAGTACATCTGACGCTCTAATAAAATTCATCAATACTTTATCTGATAAAATAAACTCCAATAAGAAAACTATTGCGGTCTTCCTGGATATACGCAAAGCTTTTGATACAATACCTCATAATACTTTGTTCAATAAACTGGAGTCCTATGGTTTCAGAGGAGTCTCGCTTAAATTGTTCAAAAGCTATCTGAGTAATAGAACCCAGTCCCTAACCATAAATGATCAATCTAGTGTAACTAACTTAACTTCTTATGGTCTTCCTCAAGGTACTGTACTTTCTCCCATCCTTTTCATACTCTATGTAAATGACTTTTTAAATTTAAGACTTCTAAACTCAACTGTGATATCCTTTGCAGATGATACTGCAGCTATTTTTCACGGTAATTCATGGAATGAAGTTCATACTATAGCTGAAAATAATATGCTTTTAATTAAGAAGTGGTTAGATAAGAATACCTTAAGTTTAAATATTGAAAAAACTAATTACATAACTTTCTCTGCAAATAGAGTAGGGCAGCCTAACGAGAATCAAGATTTGAGACTCCATTCTCAGTGCAATTTAAACTTGGGTAATTGTGATTGTCCCACCATTAAAAAAGTCAATAATACTAAGTATTTGGGAATTATAATTGATGAAAACCTTAAATGGGATGTTCATATTAAATACATATGTAGAAAAATTAGATATTTATCTTTTAAATTTTACCAAGTTAACAGAATTCTTAATAAGAACCACCTGAAAATGATGTATCATGCTCTAGTCAAGTCAATTCTGCAGTATGGCATAGTTGTTTGGGGAGGCTGTTTCAACTGTCATATTGCTGAATTATTTGTAGCACAAAAACTGATAATTAAAACTATATTAAGCAAACCCAGGCTCTATCCAACGGATATGGTTTTTAGTGATTTTGAGGTCATGACTATACGTCAATTATACATAAAAACCGTAATTGAGTACTTAATAAAATATAGATCCGATTTTCCTCTCACAATAAACTCTACTCTTAATTATTATAATCTAAGGGCCACTGCTAACAAATATGTAACCTATAACACTAATATTGAATGTATAAGGAGGCAATTAATTTACATAGGTACTAAAATAATAAACCTCATTCCAAATCACTTTCTCATGGACAATAAGATCAGCGGAAAAATTAAACTGGATATAAAAAACTGGACATACAGTAATTTCTTCTTCCATTTAGATATATGACTCGAGATTTCTGCTCCAGCATTTTTTTTTTCATTTTTCAGTGGACTCGCTTACCTTTATTTTGAGTACCTATTCCTCTGTTTTCTTCCTTCCCCCCATTTCTCCCTTCCTTTTTCCTCATTACTTCTCTTCTCTTCTTTGCCTGCCTATTACATGGGAAACCATAGTTGGCTAGGTATCTTCCTCTCTTTTTTTTCTCTTCTCCAACACACCCAAACACTAAGCCCATGGTTTTTTATATTTGTAACATTTTATTGTGTTTTATTTGTTTCGTAAATCTTTGTAATTTTGTTTTGTCTTGTTTTGTGTGTTTTTAATAAATTGAATTGAATTGAAATGATATTTTACAGACACATCCAACGCAAACGGCATTCTTATCGAGTGTTGACCTTCACACGCACTGCTCCTACCAGCTGCTCATGCCTGAGGCCATTGCAGTTGTGTGTGCGCCTAAATATAAAGAGTAAGTCAACAAATATCACAATAATCCTCCTATTTCGCATCCTTTCTTATAAAGAATATCTCTTCGAACGGATTTTATCCATTAGGGTTACTGGTGATTTGAACAATTTCTGTTCATTTGTTCTCAATAAATCTGAGAAAAAGCAAAAAAAAAAACGCTGAAAAACGCTAATTTTGGGCGTATCTTTGACGTTATTGCAAATTCCTTCTTACACAACATTATTACACCCTAGCTGAGCTTCTGTACTAAATTTGAACATTTTCTGTTCATTTGTTCTCGATAAAGCTGAGAAAACGCTGGAAAAGGCAGATTTTGGGCGTATCTTTGGAAATTTTTCCAAATCCGTTCTTAGTGCGCCTCTAAAGGGCCAACTGAACATACCTACCAAATTTGAACGTTTTTGGTCCGGTAGATTTTTAGTTCTGCGAGTGAGTGAGTCAGTCAGTCAGTGAGTGCCATTTCGTTTTTGCAGCTATATTGCTGCTATTTGCAAAAAAAAATTGGCACTTAGATCGCTTTGAAATGAAAGTATTCAAATGTTTGAAGCTAAATCTATATCTATCTATACTCGTGACAATCAATAAAGTGAAGAATTGGAATTAACATGTAAGGAATATGAGAAACATGTTTGAAGAATCATACCTTCTGAACTACTGAACTGATTAACTTGAAATTTTGCACAAAGATTCTGCATTTTTGGAGGATGGTTGAAAATCTATTTTCATTTTTATCAATCAATCAATTCTAATTTTATTATTAAAAGAAGTCTATTAAATTTGTGGTTCAAAATTTAGTGAACTGATTAACTTGAAATTTTGCATGAAGATTCAGGATTTACCGAGGATGGTTGTAGGCCTATTTTCATTTTTCAAGATGTCACTGTCATATATATATATATATATATATATATATATGTAATATATATGAGATGTCACTGTTGTGTGCGAGTCCAGTTGATGGTCTAAACTGGACTCGCACACAACATTGACATCTTGAAAAATGAAAATAGGCCTACAACCATCCTCGGTAAATCCTGAATCTTCATGCAAAATTTCAAGTTAATCAGTTCACTAAATTTTGAACCACAAATTTAATAGATTCTTTTAATAATAAAATTAGAATTAATTGATTGATTGATAAAAATGAAAATAGATTTTCAACCATCCTCCAAAAATGCAGAATCTTTGTGCAAAATTTCAAGTTAATCAGTTCAGTAGTTCAGAAGGTATTCTTCAAACATGTTTCTCATATTCCTTACATGTTAATTCCAATTCTTCACTTTATTGATTGTCACGAGTATAGATAGATATAGATTTAGCTTCAAACATTTGAATACTTTCATTTCAAAGCATCAAAAACATGGTCGGCATTGAATAGGGTACGAACTCATAATGGTAGATGTGCCTATCTGATGCATAAGTGGGGGAAGGCTGACTCCCCTTTCTGTGAGTGTGGAGCAGTCCAGACTGTGAGACACATAGTGGAGGAGTGTCCCAGATCAGCATACACGGGTGCACAAGAAGATTTCCTGGTGGCTAAACCAGCATCAATAGCCTACTTAAATACCCTGGAAGCATGCCTCTAATTTCCAGGTCAAAAGTGACTAAGATATTTTCATTCGTTTTATATATGAATTTTCTATTGTTTTCTTTTTTTTCGAATTTTGTGATCATAAATGTGTTGTGTATACTGCCATACGCTAAATAAATAAATTTCAAAGCGATCTAAGTGCCAAATTTTTTTTTGTTTTTTCGTTTCAAAGTGATCTAAGTACCAATGCCAATGCCCTTCTACACGATCTATGTTCCAAATCAATTTCTGTTAGTTTTCATAGCCTCTCATAGAATGCGCTGTGTCTATGTCCAGTGGCAGTGGTTTTCAAAGTGATCTAAATCCATTCCACCAGCTGGCAGGCTGTCATCTGTTTGTGAGTTCGTTTACCAGAGAACTAGGCTACAGAAGGTTTCTCTTTCTATTAAATTTAAT
The DNA here is from genome assembly GCF_014356525.2 of Nilaparvata lugens. Taxonomy (NCBI): domain Eukaryota; kingdom Metazoa; phylum Arthropoda; class Insecta; order Hemiptera; family Delphacidae; genus Nilaparvata; species Nilaparvata lugens. Next base: position 24,113,017 of record NC_052505.1, read on the forward strand.
ATAAATATATTATTAATATCAATATAATGGGTGATGTCATAGCCACCTCTAATACAAGGCCGCGGCCTACGATATTGCAACGTCGCAGTGTAGGCCTAGAATCTAATACATGATTTCTATCTTTTTCATGAAATCTAATCAGCTGGTATTTTTTTAAAACTTTTTCACTGCGACGTTGCAATATCGTAGGCCGCGGCCTTGTATTAGAGGTGGCTATGGTGATGTAGGTGATGTAGCATTTTCAACAGAAGAAAATGAAAATTTTGAAAGGAGAAAAGGTCGAAAAATGGAAGTAACCCAAGAATGAGATTAGTTTTTTGGACTTAGACCCATTTGAAAGTAACTGGCACCGGGCTTAGACCCATTTGGAAGAAACTGGCCTCGGACTTAGATCTTTCTGCTAACCTGTCCCTTTTTTTATTTTTTACTTTATGATTGTTTTAGTTATATCGTTTTAAAACACATGGACACTTTTTAAATTCATGAATTATCTTAAAATAATAATACAGTAAATAAAAAACTGGTTTTTAAAAATTGGAGTGTTTTTATTGGTTTTCCAAAAATTTTAACATTTGGCACTTAGATCACTTTGAAATTAAAGCATTCATTTAAACAATGCAACTATAGATATCGTTGAAAATTAAATGATAACTTCCACCTTTCTATTATTGAAACTATTATGAAAAGTTTAAGTTCTAATAGCTGTTTGTGTTTTTTCAGTAATCAATGTTTTTGCCTTACACCCTCCTACGGAGTGGATTACATTGCCGGCTGTCGGCAGTCAGGCTTTCATCCGCACCCTTCAGAACCTCCACTTTACATGGTAACAATTATCACAAACTTCCATTAATTCTTCAATGTTGTTTTCCATCACGAACTGCTTAATGTCAAATAACTTCTTGCAATTAAAATGAACGACTAGCAGTCAGATTTTTCCAATAAATGAATTAATCACTTACTGTGACAACGAGATCTTTCGGCAGGTCCGCCATCTTCCTGGTTGTCAACCAGGATTAATTCATTCATTGGAAAAAGTACTGACTGCTAGTCGTTTTTTTTAATTGCAAAACGTTATTCCATTATTTTTCTGAAACACATTAGAATTAGAACTATACCGATTTATACATATTTATCATTTATTGAAAGTAAAATATTATTCGCAGAACTGAGAAAATAATGTTCACTGGAAATTTATGACAGTTCTAATACTACTTTACATTGGGGATAGGAATCATTTTCTTGATATGGCTTATAGTACAGTTGAACTCTATTCGTGAAATAGTAGGTTTTATAGTGTAGTACGGAATAAATAGGGTTTCTAAATTTCTCCACTGAAGCATTCCAGTCCTTAATGTTTTACTTCTCAGTTCTATTCAAATAATTTTGTATTCCAATATGTCAAAGAGTGAAAATTATAATGAATAAATGTAAAATCAAATTCTTATGTACACATTTTATTACAAATGTATTTGTAACAATAATATATATCGTCAAAATACAAATTAAATCAATGTAAAACAAGAAACATGTAATTTCACGCATTAATGTGTTAGTTAATTTAGTTAGGTAATTATTTAAAAAGCCAAATAGAATAAGTATTCTACAAATTTTAGTTAAGCGCTAAACTTGTTAAATCTAATAATGTAAACTCACTGCTGGCTCTCAAGTTCTTACTTATGCCAGCAGTCGCCAAAATAAAGATAAATTAAGTTTTGATCTAATAATTAAGTTTAAGTTTTGCTTATTTGTTTAACACTTTGTAACTTAATATATTGTAATATTGTAATTTTGTTTTGGCAATAAATTTCAATTTCAATTTCAAAAAAAAAGAAAAAAAATCAATGTATAGTTTAATTTGACGTTTATCAATGCATTGTTAACAATGTTTATGATACTAAAGATTGTTGTTCTTATTATATTAGGCTACTATAAAGTACATAAACAATATGGAATACTCGAAGTTTATTATCAAAAACTTTTTCAACACTAGCACAGCCTAAAAAATATTTTTTTTTTTTAATGTAATTTAATTTCTCGCCATAGTTGTTGGTGGTAGATGAAGATGTGACCCCCATATAACGTAACGTGTCTTCTTCTCGAAAAGCACTATTCTCTAATTCCCTCAGCCTCTAGTGTTGTATTGTAGACATTTCATTCAATGATTCGTCATGTCACAAACAAAAAATTGAACTTAAATGCTCGTTGGTACATTCATAACAAGCCTTTAGTCATAGAATAAACAGTATAGAAGTTTTACTCATCAAGTTTCCATTACGAACTGCTTGTTAATAATCACTTTCGAACAACTAAATTACGACATAGCTGTCAGGTATTTATAAATAAAAGCTATTAGCTTTTACTCACATTTGTGGAGCGCTTTCGGACACTAGGCCCTTCCTCAACATTCGTGTGTTGATGATGTTGTGAGGTGTGTTGATGAAGGGGCCTAGTGTCCGAAAGCGCGCGAGTAGAAGCTAATAGTTTTTCTTCATAAATACCTGACTGCTATGTCGTAATTTAGTCGTTCAAAACTGATTATGGAAGTTTTCTCTGCTTTAGTTTATTCATAGCACATAAGAGAACTAACCATAGCTGTCATATATTTTTAGTTATAGTGAGGTCCACGTTATAATGGCAGTGAAGAAAGATAGGAGAAAAACGTTGCCAAGTCTCTCCATTTTGCCACTGATTGTACACAGCTGTTACTCAATTCATCCCATTAAATTTGATCTAATAATAATTATCATTTCGTTGATAAAATAATCAATTTAATGTCAAATTAATCAAGAAAATATATTTTTCAAAATTTGATTCAAAAATTTGCTTCCATAACTAAGATCAGATTATTATTTTTATACAAAACGGAAATGGCTGTGATACACCAATCTGAATTTCAAAACAACAGAAATTAAGTTATTTGGTGGGTATTCTATTCCAATTTCTTTTAAAAATAATAGAAAAATAGAAACCCTTTTCAAAATAAGTAATTTCAATGGAAATAATTCTGAAATAACCTTTCAATATTATTTATACCGGTACGAGTAGCTCTATCCTAAACGTGTAGGCTAACTGAAGCATGGATGAAGTCTAGGATGGTTAGTTATCAACTTTTAAAATGTCATTTCAGGTATTTTAATTTGTGTGTCTCATACGGTAATGTCTGAAAATTATTTCATTGTTCCAAAAATACATTTTAAATCAATATTATAAGACTTGTGTAACAAAGTATTTTGATAGAATGAAGAAAAAATGGCGGCTGAGTTACTTTTGTACAGTCACTGTCAAAAGTGAAAATGAAATATTCTGGCAAACTGACAACATTGCAAAGCTAGAGAGAGATAGCGTTATCTGCTTTGTTGTATGATAGAAAAGGACAGCAACAGTATTGTCAATCGTACACTGCCATTATAACGTGGACCTCACTATAGTCTCATAATATGCTACTTTATACGTTTTATTATTACAATCTAGTATAGTTGGCTATTATGTGGCTTTGTTTTGGCTTATGTGTTTACTGTGGACTTGAAATGTTCATTATTCGATAATTTATTTAATAATTCCAATGTCTAATCTACTGATTTTCTGTTGATAGGTCGCAGAACATGTGAAGTTTGTAGAGGGAGCACCTTTGGAAGTGGTTGACTTCAGAAAGCGGTGAAATTCTGACATCGTATGATAGCCGATCCTAAGTAATGATCACACATTAGGAGTCGATTGTCCAGTTGACTAACCCATCAACTACTTGTCAACTAGAATGCAAGTGGATTGTCCAGTTGACTAGCATATCAACACATTTCAACTAGACCCCACTTACATTGTATGAAGCTCGTATTCACATTATGCTAGAGCATTGTCTAGTTGACAAATCTCAACTAGTTGATTAACCCATCAACTATTTGTCAACTAGAATGCAAGTGGATTGTCCAGTTGACTAGCATATCAACACATTTCAACTAGACCCCACTTACATTGTATGAAGCTCGTATGCTAGAGCATTGTCTAGTTGACAAATCTCAACTAGTTGACTAACCCATCAACTATTTGTCAACTAGAATGCAAGTGGATTGTCCAGTTGACTAGCATATCAACACATTTCAACTAGACCCCACTTACATTGTGTGAAGCTCGTATGCTTGTGCATTGTCCAGTTGTCTGCTACTCTATCGACTAGCATTGTGTGAGCGCTGCTTAAGATGAACATTTAACAAGCATTCCAAAATGACTAAAACACAGCAATTAAAACAGCACTACGTGTTTGATATAATCTGCACATAAGAAAAAAACGCTTTTTGCCTTATTCTTGATTGTTATAAGACTAAAGAAGTACATAAAATGTGGCAAATTAAAGCCGAATTTACTAATGTAAATTAATGTTTTTAATAATCAATGCAAATAATTTGTAATTCAGATTTAATTATTATTTGTAAAAACCAATATTATTTATTAAACTTGTATGATATTATAAATATTTGAGAAATTGAGAATTGAATTCATTTTTTTTATTTATTCAGATGAATACTGTTTATTATCTTAATATAATGATAGTCACGTTTCATAAAGTCGCAACGAATACGCTGGCTTAGACATGTTGAGATGATAAATAGAAAAAAGTTGCCATATTGGAGGCAAAAATTTAATGCGCAAGAAGAAGAGGGAAACCAAGGAGAATGTGGCTGGAAGATGTGGAGAGAGATCTGCTAGTGTTGGGAATTGGAGGATGGAAGAGAGTTGCAGGTGATAGAGACAGATGGAGAGGAATTGTCATGGAAGCCAAGGTCCACATAGGACTGTAGTGCTAAATGAAGAAGAAGAAAAAGAATTAAAGGCGTTGCTGAGTTACAGTTATCAACAGAAAATAATGTATACAATCAAAGCTACTAAACCAGTGAATTGCTGCTCATCATAGCTACAAATCACGACCTCCTATATACGAGTATCCTCGTACTATACAGAAGGTCCTTCACAAATATTTCAGTTTAACTCCTAAAAACATAATTTTATGCTTTCGTTTTCATCAATCAAATTTGGCGTTCGAACTGAGCAACTAAAAAATAAAGTCTCTAAAACATAATCTTTTGAGCAATAAACTAGTCAAATTCAACTTATACTTTTGATAAATAATTCTCTCAGCTAAATTCGCCGAAAATTTTCTACATAATCTGATGTATATCTTTTGATTTGAATTTTTATCTCTACAAAAAACTCAATCGATTTATTCATATTATGCATTTATAACTTGACAACACAAGCATAGGTTGAAACTTTATACCAAACTATGAAAAAGGTATAAATTAAACTCAAACTATACCAGAATAATCTATGATCATAGATATATCCAATCCAATCATTTTTATCATTTCAAAAGCAGCATTCTTTTTGGCAATTTTTTTGTTCTCTGATGAACCCTCAGTGGTTAGCTCCATAAACCTACAAATCACACTAAATTTTTCGTATAAAACTTTACCATCCAAGTATTCTGGCAATTTTCTCTTTGTTTTTCTACAAAATCCATTTAGATAGCTTACTGCATCTAATTTTCTTTATGGTTTAAAATTGTTCTCAACTATGCCCATTGGTTTAGTTGTTTCCTCAACATTGGATGTTTCACCAATTTTTATAATAGCTTTTGATGGCTTTAACTCGGGTGAACATTCACAGAGAATCGACATGTTACTAGCACACAAGTATAAAGCAAGGTCTTAAGTAGCTGCTTCTGTTTCAATTGTATGTGTCATGAATTCTATTGTACAAGTATATAATCTATTTTCTGTCTTTACAATCACACACTTTCGCAGCCCATAACCTTTTCAACGGCTATTTTGAAGAGTTCATCTATTATTTCCACATTGTTTACATTAATAGACATTTTACAAAGTTGAATTATTCTTCAATTTTTTAAATCACAATTTCTTCTATGATTAGGCTTAGTCTTTCTTGTATTTATTTAATCAAGTTCAAAGACAAAGTGTAAAATTGGATTTAACGAGACAAATATAGACTATACTAACATTTTTGTGTCTGTGATTTATAAATTTTCTAATAATTACTGAAGCCGATAGCCGGCAAGGAAAAATCCATGAAAATGTAGGTTTTGTTAAGATTCATAGAAATGGTTATAGATCTTTATAATACGGTTGAATAAAGCAAATTAATTACCTAGAAATTCTAATTTTACAGTAGTCAAACTAATCTAGATTTCGTCATGTGCTTTGACATCTGTAATTCGCTATGAACACAAAAGTGGAGGGGATTTCAAAACCGTCGGAAGCGCCTGTGTCGGATGTTTTTATTTGACACCTTGTCAAGTGTACCTGGAAATCTATATTATGAAATAGAGCGCTCTACCTGGTCTCAGATTGTAAAGCATAAAATCCCGCCCAGAGGGATTTTGTATTATACATTTGAATGGTAACAATCAAAAGATATTGTTAATCAAGAACTAAAATTTATCAAAATTGATTTTTTCTTAAAATTTCTCACAATTTTGGGAATTGTAACTCAGTGCTAATTGAAGATAGAGAGTTCCGAATAATGTCATTTTATTATAAATTTCATAATCTAAAAAAAAGAAAGCTAATTTCTCTGTCCTGTTGCAGGATTTGGCGGAAATAGCTAAAAACTGGAAAATGAACCGAAAATTCGAGGTTTGGCAAGATACAGGTTTATAAATTTGAGGTCTCTTCTGCTAGATACAGAGTGGCCTAAAAATTTGGCAAGAAAATTTTCTTCTGCTAGATACAGAGTGGCCTAAACACCTCGAATTTTCGGTTCATTTTCCAGTTTTTAGCTATTTCAGCCAAATCCTGTAACAGGACAGAAAAATTAGCTTTCTTTTTTTAGATTATGAAATTTATAAAAAAAAATTCCTGTTTCAAGAAAATTATTTATTATTATTTTCATTTTTCAGTATTTAAACTATAGCTATTTGTTTTAGCTATGTTTTTAGCTATTTCAAACAGTATATTAAAAAATCAGAACTACAATATAAATTGCAAAAACATCCCCTTTTTCATGTCTATATTGACTGAATTGGAATTTCTATTTATGAAATTTTGGCTTTTTTATCTCAGCTGTCATATTTTAATATAGTAACCTAACTTCACGCATTTTTCTCTACTTGTCTTTAATAAAGTTTGATTAGATTTGGTTCATATTAATATGATGAGATGGTTCAACCACATAAAATTTTTATTTGAAATTTGGCGCCAGTCGAAATTTTATCGATATAGATTTGATTCATGGCACTCGATTAATACTATCGACTTTTTAAGCCATCTAGATTGGTATCGAGTTCACTATCCAGTATCGATAGTTTGTCGATTACAAAATCACAAAATGCAAAATTAAAATTTGTTTTTACTTTTAGGTTAAGTTGAACTCAATTTTTAGTGCAGTAAAATATATTAAAATACATTATATCAATTTATCAGGGCACTAGAGCAGTTTTTAATTTAAATCTTAATACTCTACATGTGTAGATTATTAAATTAATAGAACATTTTTGAGGAATCCTTGAATAGTAAGGTTTTTATCATTTCAGTATTTTGTTTCTCATTCGTTCTAAACAGTTGAAATTTATAACGCAACACTGCAAACAATTCAACTATTTATTATCACAGCTATGTAAAAACGAAAAAATCCTATCAATCACAACCTCATACAACTTTTCACACTACATCAATTTAACAAGTAAGTGGGCAATCTAAAGGATTGATTTTTAAACTATAGGGATAAAGTTGTAGGTAGTTGATGACTTAGAAATATAAATTAATATTATAATGTGATATAATGTTATTCACCCAACTGCTTCTACAAATTTTTCTGATCCTCTTATTTATTAAAAGATTAATAACTGTACTTTTAATAGGCTATGCTTAATTTTGCATAGAAAAAATATCATTGTAGTGTATGTAGCCTATCAATGTTTTTTTTTTACACTAATATACTATTGTATCTTTATGCAACTTTAAAGTGAAAAAAATTGCGGCTGGTGGTGGTCGAAACGAAACACGAAACGGTCGTCGCCTCACCAAAGAATGTGTTTTTTCACTTTGAAATTTTTTAAAAATGCATTAGTAATAATGTTTTACACATTATCATGTCCAGAAATCTTTCAAGGGTGGTCTATTGCAGAGAATCGCTCTAGTATCGTGCCCCCTAGGTTTTAATGACGCACCCCCGTCCCGTCACCTTATATTTCTCTAGGAATCCCCATAAAAAAGTCACTTTAAACACTTCCATCGTATTTTATTTTTTGTCACACTCCTCCCTCATGAATATATTAATAATATCGACAATTGAAAACATGCATTGAGTGATAGCTTATATTAAATATGAAAAATTAAGTACATCTGTATACGGTAGTAAGAAATATATGTTTGGCACAATATATATTTTATAAGTGGAATATGGGAAGGAGTAAACTAGCTTACTTCTTACCCCTTAGTACGGTAACTAACGAAATTGTTTGCTTTACAGACGCCAATTGCAATGAATTCCGTCTGGACTTTTAATTGACAAACAAATTTTCTTTAAAAATAGTCTACATAGACGTAGACTATTTTCCATTATATAATAGACTACATTATTGACAGACATCGGAATGTGTAGGGTCATCTCTATTCCTAGTTAAGGGGAAAAACATTCTATCTAGTAGTGGTAGATTATTATTATTATTTTTTTTACAATAAAGCACTGAATGGGAAAGAAAAACTAAGGATACTCCTTGTACTATTTCTCTCCCAAATTTAGATAATATTATTTTAAAAGTCTGAAATGAGGTTATGATTCCACTTTTCTGAAATTTAGTCCTTTTTCACTCAAAAACAACAGAAACTAAGAATTTTGAAGGTTGAGAAACTGGATAGAAAACAAAAATATCACACTCAAATCACTAATAATTGAAACATTTTCACGTAATTTTACAAAATTTGTGTAACTGGCTTGAGGGTTTTGTCATGTCGTATTAGCCAAACTTTATTGATACTGTCATTTCAATATTGACCACAAATAATAATTACTAACAACTCCCAGGGTTATAAATTTATAATAAAATTATAAGATTATTTCTAATGGGGGGGAGGTTCGTACCCGGGGATCCCCCCTCCCCTTCGATACGCCTATGGTTCCACAGTACAGTACTTTAAATTCTATGTACCTTTCAATTCTTCAATTGTCATCTTTAACGTAACGATATGGATAAACCTGCTTGTAATTATTTTAAACTCATCTTTAAAATGTTTTACTATGTATAAATTTTTATTTGATTATTTTTTTGTTTCTAGTGAACGAGGACACTAAAAATAGATTACCAAATGATGAGGCTCTTTTGAAACAGAAGAACTCCGAATGCAACAGCTCTTTCTCCAAAGATGAAACTACAACTACAAAGACCGATGGAAAGAAAAAATCCTCATGTACGTTAACTCCATTGTTTTCAATTTAAAAATTGGTGTGGAATATAATGTAGACTGCATTTTTATTTGTTTTTCAATCATCCATCTTTGTGAATTACTCGTCATTTTTAGTCTTCAAGTTCCCATTGGAATTTTCTTCATATCCTCTACAAGAGTACAAGTAGGTAGTCTTTAGTAATAAATGTGGTAGTGACCCGGTACGGGTAAAGTGGGGTAAATTCAATTAATAGGCACTTTTTTAATTTAGAAAAAATTATTTAAGTTAAATATATTATACAGACGCGGACTAGAAAGGAGATCCCTGGGTCGATTTACCCCTTCCACAGCACCAAGACGATACTCTACGTAGCAATAACATTTGATCATCTAGTTATTATATTTGCGTCAACCAGCCAGTATCCCGTAATTTTATAATTAGGAATGCAGTCAGCAGTCAGGCATGCGCAGTTGTATTCCTCCACTCGCCCCCACACGAACAACTATAGAGAGGTTCACGTTATAATGGCAGTGGATAAAGATAGAACTACCTTGCCGATCCCCCGTCTTGTCAATGCCTTCTATAGACAGTAGCTGATACAGGTTTATTGATGTAATATTAACAGTTAATTCTCGTTTAAAATAATCAATTATATTTTATTAAACAAGAAATGATATTTTTCAATTATTTCATAATGAATTTCTCAATTAAGATGAAATATTTTGTTAACTAATTATTAATTCTACATTGTTAAAAGACGGTCTGGCAACATAGCAAAGCGAGAAAGAGATGGCGCTATCCGCTTTGTTGAATGATAGACAAGGATAGCAATACCATTGCTTATCAAAAACTGCCATTATAACGTGGACCTCACTACAGAGATCTTCTTATCAGTCCAAAACTAAATCAGTAGAACCACCTTTATGCCGCATCCACACTATTGCCCATTGCGTACAAATGACGACGGGCGCGAGACTGTGAATGGCTGCTTTTCTGCTCGCCTTCACTGGGCTTTGCTTGCCATCGCTCTGATTTTTATCGAGCGAAGGCCAGCCAAGCGAAGGCGAGTGGTCAGCCGAGCATCCACAAATGTTATCATTGCAATGTGGATGGCAAGACCGACGTTGCCAAGCTTACCAGATTGGCCACTTGGCTTGCAACTTGGCGATAGTGACTAAGCATTGAACATTAAATTTTGTATTATACTTGAAAAGTAGTGAAATTTCGTATTTTCAAAGAAATCAAAAATTTGATGAAGACTCTTTTAATAAATAGTTTTTACCTAGCATTTCAGTTTTAAGAAAATTCTCAATAATATTCTGTATTACATAACTTGCTATTTTCAATTTTCTTACAATAATAGGCTACACTGAAACCATATAGTAAACATTCATTCAGATAACAGATAATAACATACAGATAAAAACATTCTACCAAAACCAACTGCTTGGGAATGATTTTACCTGTTGTAAAATCCCTATTATGAAAGATTCGTATATATATATATATTTATTCTAAGTTTTTGTAGTTGATTTTATTACATTTCATTTATATTTAAATTTTTGCAGTTAATGAGAGTAAAAGTAGCAGTTCAGACTCGGAAAGTGTAACTTGGCGAGGAGTTAGTCTGAAGTCGTTGAGAAGCTCTAAACCTCCGAATTGGTCCCCGTCCGTATGTCCCAAAGAGGCACACACTGTTCTAGTCAAGGTTGGTTTTTACTTAACGCTTTTATAAAACTCATTTCTTTGTAACTTTGGATTGCAAATTCTCAAGGGATTTAGTATTTAATTAATTAGGTCCATGAAAGGGATCACTAAAGTGAAGCCCACTGGAACTACTCGTCAAGAAAATGTGAAAAAACAGCTCTAAGGCAGAAATCAAATGAGAAAATAAGCACTCAACACACTGCTCTCCAACATAATATAGAATTTGATTAGGTTACTTTCTTTATATTGAGCACATGAATCAATACTGACATAGGTTATTAGAAATTCTAATATTTTCAAGATCATTTCTGTCTTAGCAGAATCTCCCTTAAGCAGATACTCTTTGTTTCAACAAAGAGGGGGAACCAATAACATAGCGTGGCACATATCTCTATCAGTAAGATAAGATGGTCTAACCTGCGAGACCATCGAATTATATTCTATTCTATTGTAATATTTTTTTGGTTGTTCATCTTAGGTACCGTTGAAGTCCATCCCAGAGCCATACCCAGATAGACCCGTCGATGTCTGGGATAAGGACCATGTTCGAATGCCATGTTCTCTCCATAGTCTTTCTCCAATATCAAAGGTGAGCCATTTTTTCATTTTTACTGCTACATCTAAATCAATGGAAGTCTTCCACAAAAATTTGAAGAAGATAGGTGCAATGAGACTCTGTGATAGTTTCATATAGTGTCAGAGTCGAGTCTTACATGAAAAGTTCTACATTGAGAACTACAGGCTCTGCCCATAACTGTTCCTTTCCCGAATTTTGATGATTGGATTTCTAAATTGAATAAAACTAGAGACCCCTTGGGTTAAAGAACTCGCTCATAAACTGTTGTATTGATCTCTGAGATATTTTACAAGTATGATATTACAGTAGTAGGGGATCTTATTCCAATTGAAAAAAAATACTTTCTGTCGCTTCAAAACTTTTGTCCGCCATCTTGGATCCGTCATATGGATCCAACTTCATTTAGAATCCAGCTTTATTTTGAATCCAACTTCATTATTTCAAATGGGAAGGTGGTCATGTGATACATGATTTCGATAGAGAATTTCGAAGGAAAATTATTGGCAAAACCCGCACATCAATATCTCAAACCGTTTCAATGATCTCAACATTTGAAGATACTTATAAATGATACAAAAATTAAATGAATGAGTACATTGAATAATCAAGTGTTAGTGAACGCTAATAGTAGCTTTTACTCACAAATTTAACACTTTGAAGAAAAAATAATGTGTCATAGCAACTGAAATCACTAGTAGTATTATCAATCACGTGTATGTTACAGACAGGCAGATAGACGTTAACGGAAGCGAGTTAATATAGAACTTATAGATTAATGTTGTGCATCATTCAGCTGAAATCATGTGTTGACGCATAAAGTCTGTCTGTCTGACAGTCTGTGTGATATCTCCTAAATAGCATCAGCTTTTTTAAATGACTGGAAAAAATAAAGAAATAGCATGCAATTCCAGCTCACTAAATAATTAAAGCAAAACAATTTTTTTCTTATGCAATTTCAATGTTATTTTTATATCCTGAAAAAGGATGAAGGAGTGAGTCAATTTTGTTGTCCAAAGAACTTGACATGTAAAAAGGTTCGAAGAATTCGTGTTCAAAATTTGAAGCTGATTGATCAATTCTCTCCAAAGTTCTTGTCGAACATACTGTACAAACATACAGAAAACGACTTTGGCCTTCAGTAAGTCAAAAGTGAGAACTTCGCTAACGCTCGTTCAAATATTAACTTTGTGATTGGTGTATGTGCTGTTGCAGACTGAACTAAGAAAGCGATGGGAGTTGATCAACGCTGCCTTTTCAAAGCCCATCACATCCAGTCATCAACTGGAAGCCGCCATACATAGTTATAATACCAAATATGCGCAACGCTGGAATTTCGAATCGCTGCATTACTTTTTCAATACGGTAAGATAGCAAGAAATATTCTCAATTTCTCGTTCTTTACTCTATTAGTAATTAATATATTTTGTTCAGGCTTCCACTTTTTGGCAAATTAAGAGTGAAGAAACTATAAATAGAACGCATAATAATAACAATAATTGAAAGTAAATTCATAGTATTGTAGTCCATGTATTATAATTAATAGTATACCCTTTGAAGTGAATTAGAAGTATATCTACAACAATCAATAACGACTTATATTTGAATTAAAACCAGGCCTTGTTTCATATGAACTGTATGAAAATTGAATAGAAGTCGCATAATATATGTAAGGCTTCCACACACTAGACATAAAAAATTATAACTGGCTTCCCAAGTATTCAAAATTTATTTTACATTTTTGATCAATCAAATATTATTTGAATAAAAATATGCATAAACAGTACAGGACCGCTAACCTTTATTTTGGTTGGCTCCACAAGTATCCAGAATTCATTTTACATTTTTGATCAATTAAAAATTTGTTGAATACAAATGAAATCTGCATAAACAGTACAGGACTGGTAAGCTTCGTTTTGGAAAAAAAATTACTAATGTAACCGTTACTGTAGCTGTCATCAGTTTTATAATATTTATGAAGGTTTAATAAAAACAATATAAAAACTTGTAGTACCCTTTATTAAAAACTTTAAAATATTTTAACGACTACTTACGACCATTGGACATTTTCAAGTTTAAATGTGAACATTTTTTTTCACATTTTAACTTGAAAATGACCAATGGTCGAAACTAGTCGTGTTTGGAATAAAATTGAAGAGTGGAATCAAACCGATATTGTCAGTTCCACATAATTTATTTGAGGCAAACTTCAATGCATCTTCAGTGGTCTTTTTTGTTAGAGTCTAACCAAGAACATGAAGATGTATTGAAAGAGCAACTGAAGATGGTATCGTTTTCATCTCACCTTAATATGGAGATATTCCACAATATCTCTGTTCATAGTGTACATTTTAAATTTAGGGGTACCTACTAGTAATTTTTTGTAATTAATTGATAATTTGTTATATTTAACAGACACTGGAAGAAGAGGAATCGGAATACTTTTTCGCGCAAGTGTTGCCGCAAGTGATCAAGTTGGCACTGGCACTGCCCGAGACAGTGACGGGGGCGATCCCCCTACTGCGCAGGCGCCGCACCCACTCGATCACCCTCAGCCAGCGTCAGATTGCCAGCCTGCTGGCCAATGCCTTCCTCTGCACCTTCCCCAGGCGCAACACAGCCAAGTCTCTGTCTGAGTACAGCTCGTTTCCCGACATCAACTTCAACCGGTATGTATTTACCCTAGTGTAGCTCTAAACTATCTTGGAATGTACCATAAAAAGATATCCAATTCATATCCAATTCATCCATTCCTATCTTGGAATGTACCATAAAAAGATATCCAATTCAATGAATTCATTCCTTATTGTCGTGAGCATTTATACAAATACGTGGACATCGTCAGATACATATGAGAGCAAATATCACAAACCAACTACATTCATACAGTCAATTAGATATTAGATATTAGACTTCATACAAGCTCAATCAATACTACAATTCAACACAATACAACACTGATATAAAAGAGGACATTTCAAAAATTTATGTACTCATCAACAGAATGAAAGCTCTCAACCACCAGATATTTCTTAACCTCAAATTGAAATTTATTTCTGGTAAATTTATCCCATAATATAGGGCGTTTATGTTTCAAATTTCAAGTCGATTTATGTTTAATCAAGCCGACTATTATTACTGTTTTGGTTTGATGAGAGTGACACATTATGAGAGTCATCCAGCGTCACATAGCTTCACGAAAAAGAACTAAGTGTACTATTTGCTTGAGCAAACAGTGAAATTTGAAACATAAACGGGGTTTATGGGATATCGTATTATGCTATCTTTCCTCTAAAGCTGCGTACACATATTCGCGCTTCCTACCCGCACCGAGCACGCTCCTCCCTTGTACCGCCCTCGTACCGCCCTCGTACCACCATCGAACCACAGTCGCTCCGCCCACGCACCCATCATGAACGTTACGGAAGATGTTAGATCTTCTCGCGTTCCCCGGTCGAACCACTGTTGCTCGCCGGTCGATCATCAATCGCTCTGCTGGAGTGACGTTCGGTTGCGGAGCAGAGCGACAGTCTGTACGCACCTTAAGAATATACTTACCTAATATACTTATCGAATCTTTTAGATACATTGAGTTGAGCAGGTGTGACCTTGTCATTGATATTATGTCTTTTTGTATATAATTAATAAGTCTGGCCTTACCTAGAGCATTCTGTGACCACTAATTAACCCTATACAAGGTGACACACGGGAGACGGACGGTTTTGAACTGCGTAGTACTGAGAGTGCGGCGGTGGGAGGTGGTTGTGGTGGGGATAGTTCTGCTCGACATAAGACGCCATTTTGTTTACTCAGTCACTATGGAGCAGTGGGACTTACAACGTCGATTGTTTGTCTATGACAGTTTCGTGAAAAGTGGTGAGTCTATTACAGCTACGCAGCGATTGTTTCGTGTGCGGTTTAATGTTGGTCGACATGGAGCTGTTCCAAGTCGTAACACAATCCTCAGATGGGTGAAAAACTTCAGATCGACTGGAAAATACTGGATAAGAAGCATCCTGGCCCGATACGCAGTGTAACAACACCAGAAAATGTTGAAAGGGTAAGGGAAGCAGTAGTCAGAAGCCCAGGACGGTCAGCTAGACGTCATGCTAATGAGCTACGAATTAATCGTGAATCGGTTAGACGAATTTTGCATAAAGAATTAAAATTCCATCCCTACAAAATGCTCATTGTCCAACAACTTAAGGCAACTGATTTTGCTGTACGCGAAGACTTTGCATACAGAATGCAAGTGATTTTGGGATTGAATGAAAATGCAATTTTATTGATGAGCGATGAGGCTCATTTCCATTAAACGGGACTGTGAATAAGCAAAACCTGCGTTACTGGGCTCCAGAGCATCCACACCTTATCCATCAGCGTCCTCTACACTCAGAAAAAGTAACAGTATGGTGTGCTCTTGGCTCTGTTGGCATTATTGGACCTTATTTTTTCGAAGAGAACGGGGCCACAGTTACTGTTAATTCGGCTCGATACATTCGTATGCTTGAAACTTTCTTTAAACCAGAACTACGAAGACGACGAATCCCCTTAAAACGTGTTTGGTTCCAGCAGGATGGGGCAACATCACACACCGCAAACAATTCAATGACAGTTCTTGCACGCATGTTTCGTGGAAAGATTATCTCACGTTTTGGCAATGTTCCTTGGCCTCCCAGGTCTCCTGACTTATCAGTGTGTGACTTTTTTCTGTGGGGGTACCTTAAGAGCTGTGTCTATAACCACAAACCACGAACTTTGGATGAGTTGAAGAATGCAATCATTCAAGAAATTGCTGCCATCCCTGTAGAGATGTTAGTCCGTGTGATGGAGGATTTTGAGAAGAGACTTGAGTCCTGCATTCGAAATGATGGACATCACCTTGAGGACATTATTTTTCACAAATAACTGAAAATGACAGGTAATGAGCTTTGTTAACTAAAATGGCAAATAATAAGCTTTGATTTTGTGTAAATAAACATGTATTAATTTTAAAACTGGCTGAGTATTATTACATTAAAATCCGTCCGTCTCCCGTGTGTCACCCTGGCTGTATAAGGCTGTGTACGAACAAACGCTTAGAGGTGCGAACAGATGAGTGAGTCGCGGTGTAGATTTTCGGTTTCGATCGAAACCATTGATCAGATGGCAATGATGAAAACATTTGGATGTCATTGATCGATCGAAGTGAGTCCAAGTCTAAGATTCAAGTCGACGGTTTTGCATTTCTCTTTATGTATTTATGTTTATATGTTTACATTCATCTTCCGCATTTACAGCGTAACACGGCAATAGATTTTCATGAAATTAGGAACAGATAATTATGTTTCTTTTTAAATTTCGTGTCGACGTAAATACAAGGTTTTTGGAAATTTTGTATTTTAAGGATAATATAAAAGGAAAAGGAGCCTCCTTCATATGTCAATATTACCTTAAAAATCAGGCTATAGAATTATTTATCATAAATCAGCTGTCGAGTGGATTATTACTGCATGCAATGAGGCATGCAATTGATAACTCGAAGTAGCATAGTTTCTCCCGACTTTTCTCTGCTTTCAACTCGGTATGATAGTAGTTATTTACAACAAATTATTTGCATTGTCGATACAACAACTCAAACAGATATTAGTCGTTTACATCCGATATCTCGCCGACACGACAGGACAGGACAGAGTTTACTCCGATGGACAGTATTAGAGGAGGCTGTAGTTTATAAATGAGCGAGGTTTACTGTCCACAGAACTACTAGTAGACTTAGATATAATTATGAAGTTTGGTGATAGAAACTACCTCAGTTTAATAATGATTTGAAAATATTATGTACTTCAACTTTAATTGACAATTAATTCAATGGTTCATTAAACGTTTTGATGAGAACTCTAGAAACCAGGCATTAATGTGTCTTATTTGACCTCTTTCACAGATTATTAAAATACTTGTATCACAACTACTTATTATTTAATTTTAATTTTATTATTTAGTTATACGTACATTATTCTTATTTTGTTTCATTCATTCATTTCATCATTTTTAATGCCACATTTCAGTTAATATTGGTCCAATCTTAAAAAAGTCAGGTACCAATCGATAGGTAGGTAATTTAATTTTATAAAATAATTTATTCTTGTAAGTTTATGTAAAACAACGGTTTCTGAGTTATTTAAGAAAAAAAAATTTTAATGGCCGCCATTTTGTTTTATGAATTTGAAAAATTATCATAATTTTTGTAGCTTTTTTTAGTTGTTATAAAACGATTGTGCAAAGTTTCAATTTCGATGTTCAACCATTATTTCGAAAAAATGATAAGTGAAGAAAGCAAAATGGCCGCTTTGTGTGTAACTGAAGACTTCTGGACTATTTAAATATGACATTTAGATATGTTTTTTACCCAGGAACAATGCCCTCCCTAGAGTATTGGTGGGGAGTAAGTAAACACCCTGTATAGATTTTTTGGGATGTCTTCTCGTGAATAAGATGATTTTTGGGATATTATTGTATACAGTAATTTGTGATCTACAAAAATAAAAAACTCTTATCCAACCATTTAAAGATTGAGTAATGTGTTATTTAAGTTATAAAATTGGATTTTTATCTTTGATTACTCAATATAATAATACTGTAATAGTGTATTCGTTATCAAATTAATGTCTTGTTGATTAACATTTCTATAAATTACTATTTTGCAGCCTTTTCAGTGCTGGTGGTCGACAAGATAATATTCAAGAAAAGCTGAAGTGCCTTATCAATTACTTCAGAAGAGTTTGCACCAAATGTAAGTAGTGCTACCACGGTAGGCCTATTCATTATTCAAACTCCTAACCATTACTCTAAAAGACATAACCATTTATAATTTCAAGATTTTTTGTCTTTGCTCAAAAAGACATTTCTGACTAGAATCATTGACCGACTAACACTTGACTAAGGCCAAAATGAGTAGTCTATTTGTATAATAAAAATATCTTTGGAAACTCGATAAACTAGAAAAAAATTTGAAAACTATGCTCCTAGTTTTTGTGTGATGTTTCCCTGTGATTAATTTTTCCTGGAAAATATTTGTAGCTGATTGATATTATTGATAATAATTATTGATTGAGTAGTATGATTCTTATTATGTTTGTTTGTCTCCTTCTGAGATATTAGAAGATTGGCAAAATTTTTCAGTAAATTCAACTACATTATCCTGATCTCACCTTGTATTTCGGTATTTTTATATTCAGTAATACGAATACAAGTTGCTTGAAATGTATACTATTTTTTTAGGGAGAATAAATTTGATTTGATTGACTTTTCAGGTCCAGAAGGACTAGTGACATTTTCGAGGCATCATGTGCCCGAAAATCAGCTCCCAGTATGGAGCAAGTCGAAAGCGGTGTTGCCACTTCTCCACGTCACAAGTGATGGAACCATTGAGGACGAGGGCAGCGGAATGCTCCAACTAGATTTCGCCAATAAGTGAGTAACTTGAAGTAACTTTGAACATTCAGAGTATCATCCAGAACAGATATAGGTTGTTAGATTCTAATAATTTCAACAATATTTTTCTAAAAAGTGACTCATCATTCATAACTGATGTTTAAAAGTGTAAAACTTTAAATAAACTTCTTTTATTGCTTAAAAAGAGAGTAACGCATGATTCAGAACTGGAGTTTAAAAGTGTAAAACTTCAAATAAACTTATTTTATTGCTTTTCGGGTGTGATGATTCTAGATAACCGTTATTAAATTAAAGTAATACTTTTTGCTCCAATATTTTACAATCAAGTGAAAGATTATCCACTTGAGGGAAATACATGAAAAATCCTCAATTAGGCGGATTTAGTTAGCACTTAAATGTCCTCTCCACCACTCAACCCTGAGGCCATCTCCCCTAACTGGCACTTATGAGCTTTGTAATCACTTGCCGATTATTCGGAACCCACCAAAAAGATGCCGGTAGATTCACACTGTTGGCCTTATCATAACGCAACCTGCACACAGGGACATTAGTGTCATCTACTGGACCTGTGTAACGGAGGTTTGCAACTTCTGGCGGCTACAAGTGGACGACACTACAGGATTACAGGACTACAGTCCTTGTGAGCAGGGTGCTTGAGCACCTGTGAGCAGTATTCTCAGCAAAGCAGTCAAACTACTCTAAATGTATTCAATCCAGTACAATTTATTCTATAAATAGATATACGCAGTGTATCCTGTTTACAGCATTTGAATTATTCAGTTGTAAGGATTGGACTTGACCGTGACCAAAGTCGATGACAATAAAAATTGTTATTCTGTCAAATAAAAATTTTCATTTTGATAGAGTTGAATTTGTCCATTTGAAATGTGGTTTTTGTTTGCAGATACATTGGTGGTGGAGTATTAGGACGAGGATGTGTACAGGAAGAAATCAGATTTATCATTTGTCCTGAACTAATTGTTGCCAGACTTTTTACTGAATGTCTAGATGACACGGAAGCACTTATAATTACAGGTAATTCAGTAATTACTAAATTATTAATTGATAATCTTCAGTTCATTCTAATAATAAATTGTCTGCTTTCATATCTATATCTCACACTTGAATGTTATTGAAATACAGAGCTATTCAAATTGAACTATCTCAATAAGTATGAAAGGATCAAGTTTTAATGAATCATCTCAAAAATTATAAATGTGCAATGTGTGTCTTGCAAGGAAACTGCTCGGGAAACATGTTTACATTAGTTTAATTTTTCCTGTTGAAGTACCGTACATTGTTGCGTTTAACAGGTCGCAAGAGAAATTAAAACCGTGTTCCATTCATTATATCATATCCTGATTAACAATTAATTGTAATTACTCTCAATTTATTAATCGACTTGAAAGTATAAAAAACTAACCACAGCTCAAAAGCAATAACATCTCTCTTTCCAAGCTCAAAAACTTGTCTGTCAGCCTTGTTAGGATGTACAAACAATCCATTCTATCTATATTTGTTTTGAGTTGTTAATTTGTTACTTCAAGTGTTATCCTAACATGTCTGATTGTAGAATGAATCTCATCGGCATCTTTTCATGACCATTTTATCGTAGGCCTATTATAAGGTTTTCGAATTGTATTGTGAACTGTTCTATCCTTCTTAATTGTTGTTTTGTTTCATTTGACTTTCAATTTTCTTTCAATTAACTTCAATTTTAGCTGCAAATTTCGTTCCCTGTAAACAGTATTCTCTTATAAATTTCTCATCATTGTACTGCAGTGGCCGCAGATAATCGCTGTATTTTATCATAGAGAATTGAATTGAATCGCTGCCTTTATTAAAAACCTAGGAGGGCGAAGTTAGGGTGCAGCCGGCCCTCTCTTAACCCTCCATACAATTCTAAGTTACAACTAAAACAAACATAAAACCATAAATTGAAATTTAAAAAGCAAAATAACTTGAAAAAAACAAGGTATTACAGATAGTATAAGAAAATATTCCATGGTATTGGGCGATTCCATGGGTATTGGAAAATATTCAATTATATACTCTCACCCGGCCAAAACAGTAATAATTATACTGTAGACAGTGGTCGACAGTAATCGACTTGAATTAACAAGAAATAGGCTAGAAATGTGGAACATGAACGACCTATACCATTAGATATCTTCTTATGCTACTTGCTACTTATGCTTCTCTATGATTTTATTTTATTGTGCAACTTTACGAATGCATAGTTCATAGAAATTTCAAACTGTCAGCGTCTGTATAAAATTGTTGCTAGTATAAATCTGAAACCATGATTGTATTCAATTGTTGAATTATTCAAAGGCAGAAGTTCATTTTCGTTTCCATTCATTTTTCACTTTCCTTGCCCTATCACCATAGGTAAGGAAAGTATTGCTTTCTAAAAAAATTAAGGTACCCCAATTTCTAGATTTCTTTACGTTTCAAGGTCTCCTGAGTCCAAAAAGTGGTTTTTTGGGTGTATTGGTCTGTATGTGTGTGTGTATGAGTGTATGTATGTCTGTGTACAGGATATCTCATCTCCCAATTAAAAGACTTGAAATTTTGAACTTAAGGGCCTTACACTATAAGGATCCGACACGAACAATTTCGATCAAATGCAATTCAAGATGGCGGCTAAAATGGCGAAAATGATGTCAAAAACAGGGGTTTTTGCAATTTTCTCCAACAATTAAGATCAACTTTATACCTAAAATAGTTGATAAGCTCTATCAACTGCCACAAGTCCCATATCTGTAAAAATTTCAGGAGCTCCGCTCCATCTATGCAAAGTTTCATTTTTGATTTCCAATTATCAGGCTTTAGATACAATTTAAACAAAGAATTTCAAGTGAAAAAGATTGAGTCTGAAAATCTTTACAATTGACGTCAACTAAAATTGAAAATGAGCTCGTAATTCGAGAAAATGTGATTATTCAAATGCAAACTTAATGAGAGAGGAAACTGTTGATTCATTCACTGTACTTGAAGAGATAGCAGAATTGAATCTCGACACGCTGGAGACACACATAACGGCAAGGAAAGTTGTGTGAGTGCGCCACACCAGATTTTTTTATGTTTTGATGTATGAACGAAAACTTGTATAATTTAGTGACTTTGAATTGTTTTGATGTTATGTTGTGGTTTGTAGGTGTGGAAAGGTACAACCTGTACAGTGGGTACGGCAGCACATTCCGGTGGACAGGCAACGTTGTGGATCGCACACCACGTGACCAGTTCGGCCGCCGCAGCTGCGTCCTCGTCGCCATTGACGCATTCAACTTCCAGCGAGCCAGCAAACAGTACTCCACGCAGTGCATTCAGCGCGAACTCAACAAGGTTGCTATTCATTAATATATTATTTTCATTTTCATGTTTTATCATCCATTGACCACCTATGAAAGGAGTATGTGGGCTTGTCAATATTATTGAGTCATTATATACATTCAATATGTAAATAGCTATTTGTATATCTAGAGTGTAAAGTACTGTTTTTTCTCCCTGAGGGAAAGTTTGAAGCCCGAGGCAAAGCCGAGGGAAACAATTTTCCTGAGAGAGAAAAAACATTTTTCACTCGTGATATACACAACATTTTTCCTCCTCCTAAATTTTTATAAAAAACTGCTAATAAAATAATTTTTATAAACGTACGTGACCAAACAATGTGTTACAACATAATCTAAAAAGTGAACAGCTGGGCAGGCTTGTAATCACAGTTCTCCGCCGACAGCGCTATGAGCTATCTGTCGGCAAAAGTTGTAACAACAATGGCCGTCACAACTACAACTATGATGAAGTTCCAGTTTCAAATTTGATTAGTTAATGAGGAATATTCGTTGGCTGGTATTTTAAATTACATGGAATATAAAAAAAATATTTATACATTTTTTTATAGTGATATGAAGTTTATAATAATTTTAGCATACAAACATAAATTTCATATATTGATCTGATCAAATGTCTGGTTGAGGTATTGAATTTAGTTGGCTTAATGACTACTCTATATGCTTCCTCTTCTGAGCTTAGACCTTCTAGCCTATTTCAAATGTACGTTTTTAAAATAGAGATGCTTCCCATGTTATTTAAATGGAGTTACTTTCACGCTCTAGGGAGTTTTCCTGTTTTTTCCTCCCGAGAGCAAAAAAGTGACACTTTAGTATTATGTTCCAGGGAGTAAAGTAAACACTTAAAACAGGAGGTGGAGGAAAAGTTTATTTTCCTCCACCTACTGGGCTACTGTCTAAAGTACTTACTTGAGACAGTATCGACTGTCGTCGATCGGTTCGTTTCGACTCCCTGCTACATAATACTATAGTGTCACTTTTTCGCTCTCAGGACTAAAAAACAAAAAACTCCCTAGGAAGTAAAAGTAGCTCTATTTTAATAACATGGGAAGCATCTCTATTTTAAAAACGTACATTGGAAATAGGTTAGAAGGTCTAAGCTCAGATGAAGAAGCATATAGAGTAGTCATTGAGCTAACTAAATTCAATAACTCAACCAGAAATTTGATCAACATATGAAATATAATGTTTGTATGCTAAAATTATTACATACTTCATATTAGTATACTTACTATAAAAAAATTATGAATATGTTTTAATATTCCATGTTATTAAACTGTGTTGTAAAACTGCTAATTGAAATTCATACATGGATAATCTCGAACAATGTAATTTTTGGCAATGTAATTTCCTCATAGCTTAGTATAAAGACTTCTCATGTTTTTTATGTAATCTTCAACTATTCTTTACTCTCCCCTATACCTTCACTCTTCTCTTTCTCTTCCCTTCCTTACTCACTTTTTCTTTTCCTTATTTCTTAATAATATCCCATTATTATTTTCATATACTGTTAGGCATTGAACACTCGGCCTCTGCGCTCAGGTTCCTCGAACCTTGCAGGGACTTCCCGTTTTTAATATAGTTATGTATAATCCTATTAATGGTATTTTTCTTTTTCATTTTATATTGTATTTTACTTTTTTCATTTATAACCATTTTTGTCATTGTAATTATGTTTTTGGGACAAATAAAGATTTGATTTGATTTATTCAAAATACCAGTCAACGAATATTTCCCATCAACTAATCAAACTTGAAACGGGAACTTAATCATTTATAGTTATGTCGGTTACAACTTTTGAATAGTTGAACTGTTGATAACAGCACAGTGAACTGTGATTACTGCCAGCTGTTTACTTCTTAGGTTATGTTGTAACACATTGTTACTGATCACGTAAGTTTTTTAAATTATTTCATTTGCAGTTTTTATAAAAATATTGGTGGAGGAAGGAAAATTGTTGTGTACATCACGAGTAAAAAATGCTTTTTCTCCCTCAGGGAAATTGTCAAATCTTTCCCCTTAGGGAGAAGAAGCGGTATTTTTCACTCTAGATATACAAATAACCATTTCCCATGTGTTGCCCATAATAACTTCTAAACTCCTCAGCTGTATACACACATATCTCCAATAACTCTGTATTTAACCCCGCTCATACAGAGTGGTACGATGGTCGTCGACCCTCAGATTTTAACAGTACCTGGTTTCATAATTGTGAACTGAAACACCGGTAGTAAACTGATAAACCTATGACTATAAGTTTATAACTATAAGTTATAGTTTATGACTATAACATAAACTTATAATAGCTTGGGTGTGATATCTCGTATAATCATGATAAAGATGCGGACAATAACACTTATATGGAACAATCCATCGAAATCTAAGGAATAGTACATCCAAGGAACAAGGATTAAGTTTTACATAACTATTGTGGCCCCTGCACTATTGTATGGAAGCGAAACATGGGTACTTTTCAAGCGTGATGAGAGCAGGTTGCAAGCATCAGAGATGAGTTTCCTCTTTAGAACATTTAGATGTCGCAGAGAAGATCGCTACAGGAATACAGATATACGGACTCAGCTTGACATCTTTTCTGTAAGAGATAGATTAAATGGGAACAGGAGTGCATTGCTAATAGGATGAGTGATGACCGAATTCCTAAAAAGTCCCTATTGTATCAGCCATTTGAAAGAATAATAATAAGAAAAATGTACATTCCATATGTACGATACAACAACTTCACATCCAAAAACCTGATGTTAGTGGCAGTCATTGCGACGTAGTTTGTGTTGCGATGTAGTCAATGTTCTTTCGCAGGTCAGTTGTAAACTTAGACCAGATCTATAACTGGTCTAAGGTTGTGACAGAACACTGTTCGTCTGTCAAAAATGTCCGATTAAACGTTACATTTGTAGTCCAGTAAAATGGTAATTTTTCAAAGACAATTTGATTAAGATTACAAAATTGAAGACAGTAAAATTTCCAATAGATTGCGCAGGATTTCACGATTACTGGTTTTGGATCTACAAATTCAAAAAAGTGGTGTTTTTCAACTTTTTTTAAATTCTGGAAACTCACTTCTTCCACTCTATACAGCTTATACAACTTGAAGTACCGGGTGAGCATAAATTATTGAACACATTTCATAGGTGAATAAAAAAATATCAAATAATAGTAGCGCGCCTATTTTTGTGGCAAACGTTGGTGTACCTGCTATAATTTGTGATGACCTTCATCGAAACACAGTCGGCTCAATGGTGGGGGTGACAGAGCCTCAGTTGAGCAATGGCTACCGTGCAGGAGAAAGCTATGTGCGTTCTGTGGTTTCACGAAAGCAAATCGGTTATTACTGTTCAAAGACGTTTTCGTTTAGAGTATGGCCGTGATCCTCCTTCTAACAACTCCATTAAACTTTGGTATCAACAATTTAAAGACACAGGAAATGTTTTGCACATGAAAGGTGCTGGCAGGCCTACTGTATCCGAGGAAGTAGTCGGATCGAGTAAGGGAAGCATTTCTGAGAAGCCCAAGTAAATCGACTCGTCGTGCGAGTTTAGAACTTGGCATACCGCAGTCGACGATTGTGAAAGTGCTACACAAACGCCTAAAATTGCATGCGTACAAAATTCAATTGTTGCATAACATTAAAGAAGACGATAAACCACGCCGGTACAATTTCGCTGTCGAAATTCTGAACAAAGTTGAAGAAGATAATGATTTTTTAAGAAAGGTTATCTTCTCTGATGAAGCTACCTTCCATGTCAACGGTGTTGTTAACCGTCATAATTGTCGGATTTGGGGTAGCGAAAACCCTCATGTTGTTCAAGAGGTTGAACGTGATAGCCCCAAGGTTAATGTTTGGTGTGCGTTGGCTGCATATGGCGTTATCGGCCCGTTCTTTTTCGCCGAGCCTACCGTGACTAGTGCTTCGTATCTTGACATGCTACAAGAGTATGCAGTACCACAAATCGAATATCGACAGCCAAATGTCTACTACCAACAAGATGGGGCACCTCCACATTGGGGTCTACATGTTCGAAATTACCTGGATGAACAATTTCCTGTACGTTGGATTGGCCGCGATGGACCGATTTCCTGGCCTCCTCGATCCCCTGATATTACACCACTCGATTTCTTCCTTTGGGGATTTTTCAAAAATAAGGTGTATGCAACGAAGCTACGTAATATTGACGAACTAAAACGAAGAATTGTAGCCGTAATTCAGGACATCACTCCAGAAATAATCGACAATGTATGGCGTGAAATTGAATATCGTCTAGATATTTTACGTGCAACAAAAGGTGCTCATGTAGAAATTTGTTGAACTTTTCATGTGTTCTAAATAAAACTATTTGAAATTGGCTTTTCAATAAATCAATATTCATGTAAGTACACTCATTTGTTATTTTTTTTATTCACCTATGAAATGTGTTCAATAATTTATGCTCACCCTGACTAAAGTGGACTAAAGTGGCTGGTCTAGGTAGTAAACTTTGTACAGCTACAGCTGTATTACTTGTATTATTTATTTTGATTTCCTGTATACCAGTGTATGACGTGTTACAACAGTTTTATTTCCTGTATACCATTGTATGACGTGTTGCAACAGTTTTATTTCCTGTATACCATTATATATATATAAAGTAATGATGAAAAATCACATATCATGTAAAAGTACAATTAATTATGAGTAAGACTTCTCAGAATTTTTTTATTTCAGTATAGGGGGAAGGGGACTTCTAGCCTAAAAAGAAAACCATGTCCTACAGCCATAATACAAACTTTTCCTAACTTTTCCTTGTCTTCCTAACTGATTAAATCAATATTTTGAATCATATTGTTATTCAACGGCTATGTTCTATCAGAATTGCCAGTTAGAATCACTTAATTGCAGGATTTCCCAGTGGGGAGGCGCTTATAAGGACACCTCAAAGATCAACATTACAAACACTCTTAACTTTTGACATAATGATCGGATCTTTTCGTACTGCAGCTCATTCTTCTCAGTTCGTCAAGGCGGTTCAAAATCATGTATCATAATTAGAATTCAGCGCCCCAAAATTCATATATAATACCGACAAGAAAAATTCTTTTGAGGCTTTTTCCTAAAAAATGACCATTCGACTGGACTAAAGTGGCTGGTCTAGGTAGTAAACTTTGTACAGCTACAGCTGTATTACTTGTATTATTTATTTTGATTTCCTGTATACCAGTGTATGACGTGTTGCAACAGTTTTATTTCCTGTATACCATTGTATGAGGTGTTGCTACAGGCGTATGCTGGTTTTTCGTGGGGGTGCAGCAACCTGAGGTGCGTAGCGACGGGCAATTGGGGCTGCGGCGCGTTCGGCGGCGACGTGCACCTCAAGGCAGTGCTGCAGCTGATGGTAGCCGCACACACGCACCACCACGCACTCGTCTACTTCACGTTTGGCGACGCCACGCTCACGCGGCAATTGCACGACATGCATCGCTGTCTCCAACAGGCTGGCGTTACTGTCGGTACGTGCGGTAGAACATGAATAACTATAATAATATTATCTTTACTCATTCAAGAGAATTACTGTCGGTCAGTGTCACAGCACTAGATACACTATGATATTCACTCTACTCATTCAAAGAGTTACCCCACTATCGGACAACAGTTACATTAAAAATCTCGTGCAGACTGGTGATTATTGTCTGTATGTGCAGTAGTACACTACTATGTGCAGTTGGCCACTATCAGACAAAAATCACATTAAAAGTTAACTAATACAATAAAGTATTTTAATAGGGCTACTTGAATTCAAATTCAAATTTATTTATTCCACACTCATAAATATACGTACATGAATCAAACAAAGCTCAACATGACAATACAATCCAACCAAAGTGTAATAATAATAAAATTGAATTGTTATTGTAACTATTGTTACAATAATAATAGAATTGTTTAGTTAATATAGAAATAATCACATAGTACCCTTTTTCCAACTTTTTGGATTGAAATCTGAAACTAGTAGTGTTTTTGTTATAAGTGTTTATTTATAAAAGGGTGCTATGTCATTATTTCTATATTAATTGAAAGTCTACTATTAATTTCACACAGCAAGCAAAACAAGCACAAATTATTCTGAGCGGATCGAGTTGAAGCGAAAACACACAGCACCAGACAGTCGTATGCAGACAGACGGAGAAAAACCAGACGTCTACATGCAGACGTGAGCAGGCATATACAGACAGAAAGACGTGTGCGTCTGCATACATATGCGACGTCTGCATCGACATATGTGTGCGTTGCAATATTCGAGCACCTGGGCAGGGATTTGTCCTCCGTCTGTTGCTGTATGCGTTTCCCTTCAGCACACTATCAGACAAATATCAGTTTATTCTCTTATCTTAGTAAATTGTTGTCAATAATTGAATGAAAACGACTTGCAATTGTTAAAACCACTAATTTATTAAACATTTTGAGATACTAGTTCCGGTTGTTGACGTACACCATCATCAATCTCTAGTTTATTAGTGTCTAGTTTACTAGTTTCTAGTTGACTAGTTTTCCAGTTTACTAGAGAATGAAACCAGTATCTTAAATATTGGTTTAATAATTTAGTAGTTCTAATCCCTAGTAAACTGGGAAAATAGTCAACTAGAGATTGATAATGGTATACATCAACAACCGATACTGGTATCTCAAATCGTTTTAATAAATAAAGGTTGCACAATATCAAGTCGTTTTCGTTCAGTATGGATATCTACCAAAACATCTCTTTCACAACAACACAGGGAATGTTGTCAGTAATATTTCTTCTGAAATCAGTATTTCTGAATAGAAATGAGCTCGCTACTACTTGAAGCAAATATTTAAGCAAATGCATTTCTAATATCAATAAATTTTATGAAATTGATGCTTTTTCAATGATGATAAAAATTAATAGTATGAATGCTTGCTTTCTTACTTTTTTAAGTAATTTAAGATTCTCATAGAAACTATCATTCATAATTCATATTAATTATGCATCATCTGAATACTAACATCTATGCTATATTTGCAGGATTACTATGGAAAATGCTGAGTGAATATGAAGGCTCAGTCGACGGAAATGATGTAGATCTCTTCACATACCTCCACTCCGCTGTCGCCAGAAATCAAGGTTAGATTCATTTCTCAAAGATAAATTAGAATAGTATCATAATTAATTTTCATCATGTTAACATGATTTATTGCATTTTATTGTAATTACTTGTGTAGTCTCAACTCAAAACAATAAATTGTAGTATTGTATTCGATTAAGTATTAAGACATGGTTTCAATAGAAAATTGTAAAATCAAATAAAAACATCAATTAAAAATTGGTAGATGAAGAAAGGGAGAAATGCTCCTCCTTCACGTTACAAGAAGGGAGAGCGGGAATTGGCTAAGAAGCGGTTGGCTTTGTTGTCTTAGCACTGATATCTTATCTCTCAGATAAGTTAAATGCCTCTCAGAGAAACATGCTACTCCCGTTGAACTGGGGACCACTTGAGGAGTTGACTCCACTAAGTATCATTTATGAGCTGAAAGTCGTTTCACTTTGATTCGTTATCCACGAAAAGGTGGGTCAGTGAAACATTCTCATTTCACTCACCCACCTTTTCGTTGATAACGAACCAACGTGAAACGACTTTCAGCTGGGAGACACCTTAGGTTTCTCATTTCTCATCATTATTATCCTTTTCATCACCCACGCGCAATCTCGGAGCTTACACTTTCTTTGGGATCAACCTCAAAAATCCGTTAATACTGAATCTAAAATTATTCACAAGCTGACTACTGAGATTAGGCAAATGGTTAGTTAACAGAACTATTAATTTACACTTTAAAATGGCTAATGATACTAGTTGTGATTTAATAAACTAGATAACTTTTATCGTATTTCAAAATTGTTTTTAACTTATTTCTAACATGTATAATGTGGGAGCGGTTTCAAATTTTAAATGCATTTTTAGAATTCCTTTCTAACCTTGAAATTCGACTGCACACTACCACTTTCTTCCATATTTCGTTATTATTAAAAATTTCTTATTGGTAAAGATTTAAGTAAAATAGTTTTTCAATATTAAATTTAATATTTTTGTTTAGTCATCAGTTTTGAAATGAAAATTGGACTTTTTAAAGTGGAAAGTGGAATCATAACCTCATTTTTTCCAAAACTTTTATTCATAAAAAATTGAGAGAAAGACAGTTTTGGGCTATGCCTGTTGTCTTCTCCCAATCATATTATATTTTAATAATGATTTGTGATTGTCAATGAAATAAATAAGTAAATTATAGTTGTAAAAGTTTTACCGCAGTGTTGTTGACTTTATAATGAGGTAATATTGTACATGAAACAAATGATACAAATATCAATTTCTCTGTTAAATTTGCACGTTCTTATTCAATACTTTATCTAGCACTTCATTCCGAAGAGTTCTGTCAAAAATCCGAGAGGTAGCATCATTATTTCTATAATTTTAACACCCATTGCAGTATCTACAAACAAGTTTTTTCTCTTCAAAGTACATATAAAACCAATTTAACTAGGACCAATGTATTCTAGATACATTGGATAAAACCTGCACATATTATATGAACATCAACCTATGTTTTGACACAAACCGCATGCATATTGGACCATTATTGGACCAGGCTCAGTGGATGTCATTAGTTTCGTGAAAGTCTTTCAATATATCGTGTAAAATAAGGTAAATTTACTGTCAGCATTCCTTATAAATAACATAAATGCTGACAGCTCGAAGTGAATCTATTACTTGAGCGGGAATATGATCTTCATGGAAACTCTCTATCAAAGAATATTGAAATGATGATAGTTTTATTTTCCAGCTCCTCAAGCTGAGAAGTCGGTGACGAAACCTGAGGTTGACTCAACCAAAGCAATGGAAGAGAATGACAGTATGGGTTTGAGTACCGCTGAAATGAACTCAATCCTGGCCGAAATGGACAAAGAAGAGGAGAAAATGGAACTGGATGAAGTGACAGAGAAAGGATCAGAGCAGAAAGCGGCTCCATCGAAAGGAGAACCGATGGAAGTGAAAACCTATTGTGTCAAATCTCGCGAAGGTCAAGAATTGTGCTTGCGTAAGCAGAATGATAGTTGGACTAGGATTGAAAAATCTAAAGAAGATTTCACGGCTAGTGAAATTGTTGACGATTCTCCTGACACCAGTTTCAGTTCTGAAAATGCTTCGAAAACTTCTAAGAAGATGCCAGGTATGAAAAGGAAAATATCGGATTATTTCACTACTGTACAAAAAAGTTGATTCCAACAAGTATTATTGTCAAGTTTTGTATAAAGGTTTTTGCTGTTTTATATTATGCTTTTTAATGATAACTTTTGAATAACGGATTTCATTGTATAAGTTTTGTATATAAATGTTTATTTTATTGAACTTGAAGCTGGTGTTCTTGAATATATTTCGACAAAACAGAAAAATCTTAAATTTCTAGGAAAACTGTTTTTGTTGTGAAAAATACTGCGAAAGCTTCCAAGAAGCTAGCGGAAATAAAAAAAACATAACCATTACTTCACCTCTTAATAATTTGATTGAACAGATTTCATTGTATAGTTTTGTATAAATGTTTGTATTTTACATGAGGCCTTTCAATGAAAGTTTTGGATCTATAATACATTCCGATATGACAGAGAACTTATTTAAAAATACTTATATAAAAACATGTTCTGTTCTGTTAACATGCTACAAATAAATATCTTCCTGGCATGAAGAATAGAATATCAGTATTTTGCACAAACTGTACAAAATATTATTTCAAATATGTGTATTCTTACTTTTTTTGGGGCCTTTCAATAATAGTTTTTGGTTTACAAATTTTATTGGATAGTTTTGTATAAATGCTTTTCATTATTTTCGATGAGGCTTTCCAATTAAATTTTGTGATCGGATTATATATAATTTTTCAAACATTACCACATAACAGAGAATCTATGTTTTTCACCGCTGAACATGAAACATTTGTTATGAAAACATCAATGATGTCATAAAAATAACTATTACTTCACTATTGTAAAAAAGGTTAGCCTACTTCCAACTACAACTGTGATAACATTTTTCATTTGATAGTTTTAGATGTGTTTATTTTTCATATAACGCATTTTAATGATGAGTTAAATCTGTTATACATTATAACAAACAGAATAATCTCCAATTAAATCTGTAAAGAACTGATTTGAGCGACTATTTTGACAGAAATCTTCTTAGTTGTGTATCATTTTCTGTTTTCAAGTATTCTATATGACCAAGATAGCCAAGAATAGCTCCGTTTACATTAAATTTGTACCTAACGCTTCAAAAGAATATTACAGTAAATCACAATTCAGCAGACAAAATCAAATCTTCCAAAATATGTGTACCTTACTTTCATAAACAATTGACCTCATCTTTACTGTTCGAATTATTTTTGTGAAAATGATTGTTGTGTAGATCACGCCTTGTAATCATAGCTTAGAATTAACAAATGTTTTGACACCATCTTTCAAAAAGAGGGGAAATTGATATTACTGTAATACTGAAATTATGTCCTAGCTAGATATTAGTTAAATATTATTTGGTTGTTAATTGTTGTTTAGTTGTAAATAATGGTTTATTTTTAACCACATATTTATTTTCATTAGTAGTTTCTTGGAAAATAAATTAAGTACACTTGATGAAAAGTCATATCAATTCTGTCACCATAAATTCTGAATTTACAAAAGGGTAAATTCAATGACGTTTCCTTGGGTAGCTCCAAAAAAGTGTGGTACTGTACTGAAATGATTGTAATAATGATTAATATTGCCTGATTGACCATCATTTTCGAATTTTGGAAAAAGTAGTACCACTATGGTAAAGATATAGATAGTTGATTCTCAAGAATAAGGTTCAAATTGCAGCTGCTTGAGGAAAATTAAGTACTGCTTATGCACTCAGTTTCTCTTGTAATCCGTTATGCGCTAGCTGACGGTACAGCAAACCAGACTTCCTTTTCACCTAGTCAAGTCCTATTCTCGAGGCTAATCACTCTATAGTACTGAAGTATTTTGTCTACTATTTTTTTTCTCACTTTGGCATTTAAAAATAGAAAAGTCTGTTATCGAGTAAGGAAAGTTGGCGGCCGGGTTCGTCTAGTAGTAAGAGACCTTACAAACTTTGGTCTGCTAGCACCACCTGGTTCGTGGGTTCGAATCCCGCCGATGGCATGGACCTTTGATCATCTCATCAATTCACCAATGCAGACTCAATTAACCACGCACAAGCAAAAAGCTCATCTAGTGCCGTGCTACCAATTTTTCCTTAAACGGTTGGAATAGCATATAACACCTGTCACACTAAGGAAAGTTGTCGGCTCCAATAAAATAGATACTTGATAAACTGTGAATGGATCTATTGCCTATGAATGAGAAATCCAGTTTTCAGAGCAAATTAACTTATAATCTTCAGATGAAAATTTTGGCAAAAACACAGAATTATAAAACGAACAATAACTTATAAGCTTAATGATTTCAAGTAACTACGAACTAAAATACTTATCTAGTTTACAGTTGAAACACAGTGGCTATTGGCTTTACTACACTAATAGCGAATTTTGCACAAAAATTTATATAAACTTCAATCTAAAACATTAATAAATTCATTTAAACAGACAATAACTCAGAGCACAAAATTATACAAGCAACAGCCAGCCATTAGTTTCAGAAGAAGCTCCAACAGGAAAAAGACACAAGTTACCAGTCACGAAAGACAACGCCCTCTTCAATATCGATCTTTACAGACACGTCAACACAAAATTATAACTTATAAATTTAGAATTCACATTCTACATCTGTTCTCAATAAAACTTTAATTTGAAAATGTTATTTTAAATTTTTATACATATATTCTATTCAAATAAACGATTTATTTAGTAATTTGTTAACCCTACCTCGGTGACATTATGGAACAATGCAACAAACATTTACGATAATAAATTCTCCGTCAAAAAATTTGTCCGTCTATTGATAACTCTGACATTTACTATAAAGTTCCATATATCTCGAATTGAAGATTCGATTTAAATGTGAGAAGAAAAATGTAATATTACAAATACCCCCCTCTTGACATAAAAAAAATTTTACTGTTTGAAAAATTTAAAGAAAAAATTTACATTGACCCTAATGAAAATTGTTGAAATTTAAATTCGAGAACAGTAACAATTTTTTCTAGAAAAACATTACATGTCATCCAAAAATATTGAAAATTATTATAAAAATTCATCAATAGCGTTTGTTATATGTTTCCAAACAATATCTCAAAATATAGAATATCAATATTACTTATGATTTAGCTTTATAATTTAAAGAAAAATATCTCAACAGAAAGTTTAATATGTAAAGAATAGTTTTTTGAAATTGCACATAAATTTAATAGATAGAAAAATTTAATTTTTATTGCATAAAAAAATTTAGTATGTTGAATGAAAAATTTATTATTATTATTTATTTTTTAAATGAATTGATGAATTGAATCGCTTCATGCAAAAAGGGCTTCAGTCATAAAAATGGCCAAATTGAGTTAAGAGCAGAATTATGTCTTTAGATGGTGGTTTCATCGTTCTATGCAAAAAGGAATTCAGTCTGACTGCTCTAACGTTGTCAAATCAGTTACCTACGTATAATATTCTATGCAGAAAGGGCTTCAGTCCCGGACTGAAGCCCTTTATGCACAGAGTGACGAAAATTTTTCCGATCAGCTGACTGAATCGTATATTGTGATTCAGCTGCTCTGCATTACTTATTCATTCGCGGTTTTTGCGTTGAGGTTAGAAGCTGTTGTTTTGAGTACCGTTCAAGTAATTATTGATTTATATTATTATTATTGAAGAAATTATTTTTAATTCATTATGGTTAGTAGTAGCGACGAAGACAATGACAATGAATCCAACATTGTTTTTGGAAAGAGGAAAAGGCACGAAGAAACGTATAGAAGAAACGTGAACAAACTGGCTAGGAACAGCGGTGCTGAGTATAAGAACTACAAAGGAAAAACTGTACATGCAAAACAATCAGGACCTCCATGCAAGTAAGAAAAATTAAAATTAACTTAATTGAATAAGATATAGTCATTTTTACAATCTTGGATTTCTTGATCCATCAAAGACTCCAATGTCAACAAAAACTTTTCACACTCATATTAACACAATAAACTGTCTGTGATGAAATATGTCATGCAGACATTGAATAATAATTTTCTCATTCAATGGTGTGTTCAATAGAAGTTTATCTTACCGGTAGTGAATTTCTGCTTTGTTAAATAATTTATTATTAAAAGGTACATCCTTTGTTAAACTTGTTCCTGAGCTTAATATCACCATTCTACCTGGTCTACCCATACCTTGTACTTACTGGTACTCTACCATTACTATTCTTTCTAGCCTAATGTACATGATTATCAGTATTTAAAATTTACTGAATTTTAGTATTGTATAAATCCAGCTTTACCTACCTAGCCTACCTACCTTATCTAATTTGAAACATTTTATTTTTGTTTCAGTTGCAAGAGACACAAGTGCTTTGATGGAATACAGGAGTTGGACAGAATCGACATACTACAACGTATTTTGAACCTACCTTCTAAAAATGAGCAAGATTTATTCATTCAAAGCTTGATTGAAATTCATGATGTGAAGCAACGACGTCCACGGAAGGATGATAGTGCACGTACTGTTGATAAGATGTATACCTACTTTGTTATGGTTGGTAACCAAAGGACTCCGGTATGTTACAAAGCTTTTTTATCATTACTATCAATTAGTGATAAGCGAGTGAAAAGACTGAGATCACTGGCCAAAGAAGGAAAAAATCCATTAGACAAAAGGGGAAAGGCACCTAGTGTTAACAGAATGAGTATTGAAAACCAAGAAAAAATTAGAAGCCATATTCAGAGTTTTCCAACTAAGCTTAGTCATTATGCTGGTAGGGCCACAGAGTATTTGGATGCAAGACTCAGTATTAAAACTATGTACGATCTATTGGTTGCCAAACACCCAGGAATTTGTAGTCCAGCATATTTTTATGAGTTTTTTCACGAAAACTTTAACCTTAGGTTTGGAAGACCCCAGATTGACACCTGTTCCACATGTGAAGAGCTTAGCATTAAGCTTAAGAACCCACACTTGAATGATGCAGCTAAGAGAGTTGCAACTGCAGAATTAATGGTACATAAAAGACGAGCAAAGAAGTTTTACAACAAAATCCAAGAAGAAGCCATGAACCCTAAAAATGAATCACATGTACTTTCCATATGCATGGATTTCATGCAAAATCTCAGCATTCCTCAAATTCCTGTCCAGCAAACTTTTTACCTGCGACAGATTACAGTAAATGTTTTTTCAATCCACAACATAAAACAAAGGACAGCAAAAGTTTATGTTTATCATGAGGGTGAGGCCAATAAGACCCCTAATGAGGTTTGCTCGTTTCTCTATGAATATCTGAAAGAGGTACCATCAGAAGTAACAGAGTTAAGACTTTTTGCAGACAACTGTGGGGGTCAAAATAAAAATCACACATTGACCAGATTTTTGTTGATGCTCACAGATACAGGTCGTTTTGAAAAAGTCACCATGTTCTTTCCAGTAAGGGGCCACTCGTTTTTGCCCTGTGATAGGATTTTGCCACAATTAAACGGCATGTTAAAAAGTATGACAGAATTTACACTGTTGGTGAAATTCGAAATCTTATTGAAAGTAGCAGCACTAAGCTTGGTAACAATCCAAAATTTGTAGTAAAGGAAGTTGAAAGTAGTGATATTCTGAACTTCAAAGCCTTGTGGCCTACCTATTATAAAAAAAGTTGCATCTCACAAGAAACAAACAAAAAAAGCGTTCCAAAAGCAAATAAAATTCATTTTGAGATAAGCAGCTACAGACAAATGACTTTCAACAAAAATAAGCAAGGTATAATATATGCCTCGAAAATGATTGATAGTATTGTGAGTCACTCGTTTAAGATGTGTAAGGATGCGAATGCGAAGCCAACTTTGCCACCAGCTGCAGCTTATCAAAGTAATATTCCAATCAAAACAGCAAAGCTGAACGACGTCAGGCATCTCCTACCATATATTCCCCAAGAACATCTTGAGTTCTACAAAAGCATCATGGACTGGCCTACAGTAGAAGGAATCGATCCAGAAATACAAGATGATTGAAATTTAATTTGAAAAAATTAAAAACTTTAAAGTTTTTTATTTACTTTTTTCCACATGAGCTGATCATTAAAACTTACTGTTAAAAATTCTCAACTGTATTGTTTTTAGTCAAAAATCCTTTTTTGTTCATAATATACTGCTTTCCAGTGGCAAAATATGTTGAATTTTGCAATATATAGTCACTTGAGTGTGAAAAAAAGTGTTATAAAGGTGAATTTACATGCAACAAGAGCTTTGCATAGGGTTATGTGCAAAAAGGGCTTCAGTCAACCAACAAAAAAAATTTTTTACTCAATAATTATAAAAAAATTATTGAATTTCTTTATAAAAATTCAATATTGAAAATATCTCCCTTCAAATAAAATAAATATGTGTTTTCAATTTCTCTGTGTTTTTGAGTGAGACAGTTTTTCTTGTTTTTCTCAAAACCATGATCACTTGACTGAAGCCCTTTTTGCATGAAGCGATTCAATTGTTACATTTAATTTTCACATAAAATTTCAATAAATCAAAAAATGTTCATTTCTTTCACTATTGACGCGGTTGATTTTATTGATGCACATTTTGTAAAACAGTCCGTTAAGGCACTCAGTATGATTTTCAGTTTAGTGTGACTCCAGTGTGATGACGTTAGTGTTGGGCTGATCTGGATGCACATAGTGTTGGGCTGATACTTGTAGTCGACTGCTGCATACCAAACTCGATACAGGTGACATCTCAGTTAGCATTGCTTCATGTTTGTAGTAGACGGCTGCATTCCAAATTCAATACAGAGTCACATAAATTTCGTATCATATTTGTAATTATACAATGTACATTTCAGGCTTGAAATGACAATGTAATTCATTTTTTTTTTTGGAAAAGAGATAGACGCTGCATACAGGATTAATTTAGGTGAGGATTAATTTAGGTAAGGTTTGGTTTTTTGATATTTTCAGTTTTCAAGGTTTAGAGTTCTGCATACAGGAATAATTTAGGAGAGGATTTTTTGAATCAATTCTTTCATGATACTGTGACTGTTCTTCTGAATTCAAAGTTGTGAATGTGAACATGGATGGCAATTACCTCCAGGTAATGCAGTAGTGTTGAAGTTTGAGATACAGAGTCAGCAATAAGCATTGGCATTGCTATTTGCGTATGCTTTGGTGTCGGCTTTGGCATCGGCGTTAATATTGGCATTGGCGCAGGCATTGGCATTGGCATTGGCGCAGGCATTGACATCAGCACAGGCATCGGCGTTGATTTTGGTGTTGGCATCAGCATTGGCGCAGGCATTGGCGTAGCTATTTGCATTGATTTTTGTTGTTGGCATTGGCGCAGATTTTGGCATTGGCGTAGCTATTGGCATTGGCGCAGGCATTGGCGTAGCTATTGGCATTGATTTTTGTTGTTGGCATTGGCGCAGATTTTGGCATTTTGGCGTAGTTATTAGTGTTGGCGCAGGCATTGGCATTGATTTTTGTTG
This sequence comes from Nilaparvata lugens, assembly GCF_014356525.2. Classification (NCBI taxonomy): domain Eukaryota; kingdom Metazoa; phylum Arthropoda; class Insecta; order Hemiptera; family Delphacidae; genus Nilaparvata; species Nilaparvata lugens. The sequence goes on from NC_052505.1 coordinate 24,152,147, forward strand.
TTGGCATCAGCGTTGGCGCAGGCATTGGCATTGATTTTTGTTGTTGACATCAGCGTTGGCGCAGATTTTGGCATCAGCATTGGCGCAGATATTGGCTTCGGCGCAGGCATCGGCGTAGATATTGGCGTTGGCATCAGCACAGGCATCGGCGTAGATTTTGGCGTAGTTATTGGTGTAGGCCGCAACGTTGATTTTGGCGTAGATATGTCACACTAGTTCGAAAATCACCCAAATGTTCTTAACACTCTTCATGGCGTTCACTTGTTACTGATTTCGAGATTCACATGATAACTATTTCAATGTTAATGTCTGTGCTGTACCTGTTATCTTAAAATGCTTATAAACTAAGAAGAAAAACTTGATTAGGCTATCAATACAATCTAATACACATAAAAATTATTTTAAGTATCTATGAAATTGAAATTTGTTAACATCTTATTATACAGTCAGCAATACATAAATTGTGAAATATGGACATATCAATGATAAATTTAAAAAAAAAATCATTCATTTTCATCTATTCACTGTTCAAATATCAAAATTTTAATCCATTCTTCAAAATAGAAATAGAATTTCATAACACCCTGTATCATTATCAAAATTGTAAAAAACAAACATCATAACAACACAACAAAAATTTAATTTCAATACATATTTCAATAATTTCAGACATTTGGTTTTCTATTCAATCATTTCATAATATATTTGCATTTCATTATTATTTAGTATAACATTTCATTTATAGTATGTTCATTTCACATTTATGATTTATCATTCAGGGTTTCAAAATTATTTAGTTTTAATTTTGTTCAAAAATTGTATAAAAAGCAAATTATTTAATATTGTTAATCATCGTTTGTTGGATACTATAGTTTATTTCGACTCTTCAATGTTCTAAACACAAACTACATTTCATGACAAAACTTTACTATCAATCATTAAACAAGAAACCATTCAAAACATCAATAATATTTTGCTTCAAAGGCAAACAATATTCATAAGTAATCATCATTTTGCATCTATGGCAATCAACATTATTAATCATTAATTTGCATCTATGGCAATCAACATAAGTAATCAACACAAAAATTATTATCTCATTACTGCCTCTCTAAGTCATAACCTCTGTTATTCCTTCTTTAGGCAATAATGGGTTTCCATCTCAAAAAAAAAAACAATCACATACCAGCAAAATTCTAATCAACAAACCCCACTAAAAATTCTACATACACTCCAGCATCCATTTCAAACGATAATCAATCATATCAAAATTTATAGAACAACAGTTTTAAAATTTAAAAAAAAAATATCAATTACAAAACACTTTAGAAAAATTTTAGCCTTTAACTCATTTCAATTGATAATATAACACAACGTTTTAAATTAAATCAATTATTTTTTAAAATAATTTAAAATTTAAAGACTGTATAATAAGTATAAACATTTCAAGATTATAATACAAAGATGATCAAGATGAAATAATGGGTAAATAAGTTCCCTAAAAAAATACAAACAAGAGAAAAAGAAAACTGGGTAAATAAATTCCCTAAAACAATACACACATTTCAAAATAAGTGATACATGATGAAAAAATATGTCACAAGCACACAATTCTTTACACAACAATGGATAGATTTTAGAAAAGTTAAGTTTTATCAACAATTAAAGATTAGGAAAATAAGCTACTATTTTAACTTCTAAAATTATTTCAGAAAAAAATACAAATTTAAATGACTATGGACAAGATTGGTTAAGATATGCTTCATAGAAGAAATTTACTGAATATTACACAAAGACAGGAAAGAATCGAAAATTGAAAAGATTAAGGGCCAAGAAAATAGGCTACAGGAAAGAAAAAAGACACAATTATGGACTCTTACCATACACTGTGTAGCGATTATGCTATTCTGAATCCCGGCATAACACAGGATTCCTAATCATTGTGTGCTCTCTGATGGTATTTCTTCATCATATATTGATTGACTCTCACAATTTTACCTGTACTTATCTCTTCCAGTTTGAAACACCCTTTATTGAGATCATCTCTTATTATGTAAGGTCCACGATATTTAGGACACAGCTTGGCAGAAAACTTTTTCAGCTTGCTCGACAAAATGTAATTTCGAATTACAACTAGATCATCAACTTTGAATTTATACTTGGGTTTATTATGCATATTCTGTTTGAATCTCCTGATGACACCTCTATTCTTTATTCTGTACAGTATTCGTTTGTTTCTGATACTTTCTTCTTCAAGTTCAAACTTATTTTCTACAGGATATTTGATATATTTGAAAACAAGATGTGCCAATTTATGATTCATCATAAGCTCCATGGGTATGTGACCAGTCGATTCATGAAAATTGTTGTTGATGACAAATTCAACCTTATCAATATACTTGTACCAAATATTATGCTTATTTACAGGAACGTAAGTTCTCAATATGCGATTGACCTCTTTCAATGGTCTTTCACTAAGATTTGCCTGGGGATGATAAACTGAAATGTAGTAATATTTTATACCTAATCTTTCCATAGATTCTTTCCACAATCTGCTTTGAAAACAAGTACCATTATCACTGATTATATATTCAAATTTACCAAATTCATTTACATATTTCTCAACAACTTTTACTAAATTATGGGCGTTAGCCTTAACTATAGGATACAACTTTGTAAACTTAGTAAAGCCATCATGAATAATGCACATCCATTTGTACTTGCCACCTGGTAATTCTCCATAGACATCAATGAACACTTTGTGATGTTTTTTCTCAGAAATTATGGTATGCATTTCTAATAATTTCTTTTCATTTGATGTCTTTACAAGTTGACAATACTTACAGTATCTTATAGTTTTGGTAACAAGTCTGTAACAATCTTTTATGTAAAAAGTTTCTTCAATAAATTTGCATGTTTTTGATATACCTACATGACCTAATCTTTCATGAAATTCAACTATCAATTCTTCATACAGTGCTGAAGGCACACAAACTTTCCAAAAACTATTCTTTCCAGATTTTCTAGTGAACAAAAGATCATCATTTACTTTAAAAAATTTGTTGATATTCAAATTACCTGTCTCCAACTTTTCTCTTACATTTTTTAACCAAACATCATCTTTTTGAATTTCTTTGATCTTCTTTACTATCTCAATTAACTTGTTATCACTCTTAATGATATTCAATACCTTGAATTCATTTGAATTTCGATTTTCGAAATTACCTTCATAATCAGTTCTAGAAATGATATCTGGCACAATGTTATCCTTTCCTGCTACAAATTCCCACTCAATATTAAAATTCTGTAATGCAAGAATCCATCTTCCCAAACGACCATGTCCTATCTTACATTTTTTTAAAAAGGTCAAGGCTTTATGATCTGTACGGACAACTATTTTTTGATTACCAAAATAATTTTGAAGTTTCATCAAGCCAAATAATACAGCTAAACATTCTTTCTCACATATTGTGTAATTTAATTCAGATTTCGTTAAGCTTCTGCTAGCATATGCAATGACACAGTGTTCCTTATCTTCACCTTCCTGAAATAACTCAGCTGCAATTCCTACATCACTGGCATCAGTGGCCAAAATGAAATTTTTGTTATAATCAGGATGTTTCAAGATCACACAGTCAATGAACCTATCTTTGATTTCTTGAAAGGTATCATTATCTTTTTCAGTCCAAATGAATTTATTTTTCTTGCATAGAAGATGCTTAAAACGATTTGTCAAGTATGAATAATTTTTTTGAAACTTTCTGTAAAAATTACAGAGACCTATGAATGACTGCAATTGTTTCAAATTTTGAGGAATGGGAAATTTCTGAATAGCATTTAGCTTAGAGTCATCTGCTTCAATACCATTTTTACTGATAATATAACCCAAATACTTTATCTTATCTGCAATAAATTTCGATTTATTCAGTTTCAACTTTAAATTACTTTCCCTCAACTTATTGAATAATAATTCAATTCGACTGATATGTTGTTCAAGAGATATACTAGAAATGGCAAGATCATCAATATAAGCAATAGTAAACTCACAAACCTCTTCACCTAGCATTTTGTACAAGCACTTGATAAATTCAGAACCACTAATATTCAATCCAAATGGTAGATGTGTATATTGATAAGTCTGTCCAAAAACATTGAAAGCTACATACTTTTTACTATCTTCAGTTAATTTTACCTGATTGAAACCTTGAGTGAGATCAAAACTGCTAATGTAGTTGCACTTATTGAAACGTATGATCAAGTTATCTATTGGTTCAGTTTCTGTAAAATCCCTTATTATGTACTTATTTATTTCTCTTCCATCTAAACATAATCGAATTTCATTGTTTGGCTTTTTCACTACTACCATAGGGCTTGTATATTCAGAGCTACCCGGTTCAATGATTTTCTGATCTAACATTTTCTTCAATTCTTTCTTGACTTGATCTCTATACTGATATGGAATCGGATAACTCTTCTTATCTAATTTCACATCATCTTTCATTTTAAGTTGACATAAATAGTCTTTTGCAGATCCAGGACTATCAGAGAAAATATCTTTGTTATTTTCAAATACTTCAATTAATTTGTTTACCAATTCAGGAGATTCATCGCTTAGCTGTAATCTTAAATTATCAATCTGCTGCTTCCATAAAGTATCAAACGTTTCTTGGTCTCTTACCATGTTAACATGAAAAAGTCTATTGTACTTCAAGGTATCCTTTTTTATAAATGGAAAACAACAATCTTTCAGTGATATCATATTTTGATTAAAATCAATAATTGCTCCAGCATCTTTTAAGAAATCACAACCCACCAAAATATCCACATTTAAATCTTGAACTATAAGAAAAACTATTGGCAATTCTAACTTACCAAAAAATACCTCTAACATAATCTGTTTATTTATCTTCTTATGTCTCATACCAGTAGCTACAACTATACTTACATTAGGAGCTGGTACCAAGTTCAACTTGAGATTGTTTTTCTTCATTTCATCAACAAGTTTCTCATTAATTACATTTACCTCAGAGCCGGTGTCAATAATCATTTGATATTTCTTATTGAAAATTTGTACTTCTATTTCTGCTAAGTCATATCCAGTGGGTGGAGTATTCTCTTGTTCCTCCAATAGTTCATTAAAAATACAACCTATCATGTATGGTTCTTCTTGACAAACAATTTCAGATTTACTCATAGCTTCATCTACCTGAATTTCTGGAGTATGTACCATATTAACACTTGATGCTTTAATATGACTTTCTTGATAACTAGGCATTACTTCATTACTTAAATTCTTACAGCTATTTTCTTGCACATGAATTTGACTGATTAATTCTGGCTTTCTTACTTCAAATCTGTTTGAAGTTTCAGTTTCAAAATTTATTTTATTCATGTCTACAGTTATATCAAAATTTGACCTTTCCTTAACTGGGAGAGCAGGGCTGTCGTTTCGTCGTCCCATAATTAGTTTAAAGGAGCATTATGTCTTGGACGATTTGCATTTATCTGATTTGAAGTTTGAGCAGGCATATAACCTGGCGGTGGTAAGCTGAAATCTAACTGGTAGTTGTTAGCTGGTCGATTTGGATTTGATTGATTTGAATTCCCAAGTTGATGATTTCTATTATCTCTGAAATTATGCTGAAAATTTCGATCTCTATGAACATTATTGTTTGGTCCATTTTGGTACCGTCGATTTTGGAAATAATTCCTACCTCCTTGATACTGCTTATTATTATCATGAAACATCACACCATTCGAATTCTGAGACCTATTTCTATCATCCCTATGTTCACTCTGATGAAAACTTATTGTTTTATTTTGACTTCTAGCTTGAGCATTGTTATGATCACGGGGCATTTGTCTGTTTACTTTGTAAGTGTCAGTATTGTCAAACTCATTCAACAAACAAATAAACTCATCACTAGTCTTAATGTTACGAATAATAGCAGCTGTAGATATGGTTTCATCAAAATGACCTTTCAAAAACTTGAAAATAGTATCTTTATCTAAGGCTGGAATTAGATTCTTAGCAATGTTGAAACGAGAAATATAATACTCAGTAAGATTCTTAGATAAGTTTGGCTTATATTTTCCAAATCTCAAATCATCTCTAGCAGATGACTGAATGTTGTCTGACCACATTCTAGCAATGAATTTCTCTTTAAAATCTTCAAAGTTATTTATATCAAAACGAATGAAAATCCACCAATCACGATGAGCAAAATTTGAATTAAAATTGTTTTCCAAAATACCCTTAATTTTGATCCAGTTTGTGATTTCATTTCTCTCAAGATACTCGGTCAAGTTTATTAAGAAATGCATTGGATTCTTTTTGTCAATTTGCATTTGGAATTCAAACTTATCGAAATTACTATTGTTACCAGTATGATTACACATCGGTTTTGTTGACATGTTAATTTTATTTATGTTTTTTCTAACCTCAGTTATAGCAGCTGTATTTTCTTGACAATCTATTTTCAAAGAGGATAATACCTTGATTTCCTTGTCTACTTTTTCGTTTAATTCTACAACCTCTTTTTCAACATGCTTAATACTTTCATTATTTTCTGCATTGATAGCATTTTGTGTCGTATTTTGTTGCTCAACTATGATCTTATTTTTATTTACTCTTTCATTAACCTCACTGACCCTATCAGAAACTTGAATGATTTTGTTTTGCATTGATGTTTCTACATCTAACATTGATGTTTCAAGATCATTAGTTTTCTGCTGTAGATGACCTATTTCTTTGTGATTTTTACTTAATGTATCATTTATCTCTTTTATTTCCCGCTTTGTACTAACCTGATCTAGTTTTATGCTAGCAAATTCTTGCTTCATATCATCAAACTTAGCATTTTGATCTTGTTTCAAATTATCAATCTTAGCATTTTGCTCATCAAACCTTTGTGTTAGGAATGCTATAAGATTTATATCATTTTTAGCTCCTACCATACTTGTTTCATTTGATATTTCTACTACTTTCTCATGGATTGTTACATTTGAAACGTTTTCACTTACAGCTACACTATCGTTTGAGTCATTGTTTAAGGTTAGGTCTAAATCTTGTGATTCTTCATCTAAGTTTTGAATGTTTTCACTGGATAAAACTTCATTATTTTTATTGCTCTCCATCTTGCTACTGCGTAAAAAATATTTACTCATTAGAACCTGAACTTTCTTGAACCGATTTCCCACTCAGCAGAAATTCCCATTCACAATCCATCAAGATATCTATCCTACCAATAATTTTTTATATAACCAGGGATATATTTTGTAGTTTGGGTCCCACACCAGGGCGTACCATTTGCCGTGCTACCAATTTTTCCTTAAACGGTTGGAATAGCATATAACACCTGTCACACTAAGGAAAGTTGTCGGCTCCAATAAAATAGATACTTGATAAACTGTGAATGGATCTATTGCCTATGAATGAGAAATCCAGTTTTCAGAGCAAATTAACTTATAATCTTCAGATGAAAATTTTGGCAAAAACACAGAATTATAAAACGAACAATAACTTATAAGCTTAATGATTTCAAGTAACTACGAACTAAAATACTTATCTAGTTTACAGTTGAAACACAGTGGCTATTGGCTTTACTACACTAATAGCGAATTTTGCACAAAAATTTATATAAACTTCAATCTAAAACATTAATAAATTCATTTAAACAGACAATAACTCAGAGCACAAAATTATACAAGCAACAGCCAGCCATTAGTTTCAGAAGAAGCTCCAACAGGAAAAAGACACAAGTTACCAGTCACGAAAGACAACGCCCTCTTCAATATCGATCTTTACAGACACGTCAACACAAAATTATAACTTATAAATTTAGAATTCACATTCTACATCTGTTCTCAATAAAACTTTAATTTGAAAATGTTATTTTAAATTTTTATACATATATTCTATTCAAATAAACGATTTATTTAGTAATTTGTTAACCCTACCTCGGTGACATTATGGAACAATGCAACAAACATTTACGATAATAAATTCTCCGTCAAAAAATTTGTCCGTCTATTGATAACTCTGACATTTACTATAAAGTTCCATATATCTCGAATTGAAGATTCGATTTAAATGTGAGAAGAAAAATGTAATATTACACTAGGCATCATCCGCAATAAAAACATATTATAAGCAAATAAAAAACAAGTTTGAAAAACGACAATATTTATTTGGTTTTATAAATTAATAAATTATGTAAAACATAGTGAACGGTCATTTTGAAAGGTAATTTACATAGATATGTATTTCAAAGAAATACATAGTTTTAAAGTGATTTAAATCAGACTACGATTGACTGAGCAACATTCATAAATTTTCAACGTTTGTAAACAATATTTTGGGGAGGAACTGTGACGTGTAGGCTGGCAACATTTGTTGTGCTCACTTCTTGTAAGCGTAGTAGGGGGCGGCGTAGCCGTAGCTGTAAGGGGCGGCATAAGGGTATGCAGCAGGGGCGGCATAAGCGTATGCGGGGGCAGCAACGACCTTGGGGGCGGCGGGGATCACAGCTGGGGCGGCGTAAGCGTAGGCAGCTGGGGCGGCAACCACCTTCGAAATTGAACAAAATTTATTAGTGAAATACTAAAGCAATAATACACGGTAAACAATACTATAAAATTAGCACAATGTGATGAATACAACATTTAGGGCCGCCTTGCACAGTGAAAGCTTAAACCGAATTCAATCTGCTGTTTGCTTAAACTCAAAATGAATCACATTATAACAAATGAAAATTGATATAGATTTAATCCAATTTAAGATGAAATTTGGTTTGAACTGGCACTTAGTAAACGGCACTTAGACGACAATAATTGTACTTAAAAATAGTGGTTTAGGATATGGGTTCTGTTAGGCAGTGTTCCAAAGGAGGGTATTCAGAAGAGGAAACATTTCTGAATTCAGCCTCAAAAAGGGTGTTTTAGAGCAAGGAAAAATACAAGAATTTGTATTTATAATCTATCACCTAATCAAATATATTTTGTAGTTTGCTTATAGATAATTACTAGGTCCCCTATTATTGTTAGTATAATAGTGAACATATTGACTTTGAATTACAGTATAATATGCCACTACCGGCAGAAGCTAACTGGTGCGTCATTAGAATAAAATAAACAAGAAATTCAATAGGTTCAATTGAAACTATAGTATTGCAAAGACAAAATAGCTGTGATGTTTTATGAACAAAAATTTTTGATGCTGGTATTAAGTAGCTGATGTAGTATTATTTATTTAAAAAGTATAAAAATTATAGAGTATAAGAAGGATTAATCATTGAGAATAATTTATTGTATTTATCAAGGGTGGAGTTATGATTCTAGGTTCTCTCTGTCACACGACCCTAGTTTAGGTTCGACACGATTTAAATTAATGAGACGTTCAATTAAAGTGTCAATCTCAGGTAATACACACTTGAACAATTTAAAATGTCAAATGAAGTAAATATTTCATTTAATGCACAATAGCACACTTGAACAAATTCGAATTAAAAATAAAATGCCAATTTCATTAAGGAAATAAAAGAATGTGTCTCACCTTAGGGGCTGGGATAACAGCAGGTGCGGCGTAGGCGTAGGCTGGGGCAGGGGCGACAACCTTGGGGGCGGGAATGACAGCAGGTGCGGGGGCGGGCAGAACGACAGGGGTGGCCTGGTAGCTGACGGCAACGGGGGTGGGAACGGTCTTGATGACGGGGCTGACTGCGGCGTAGGCGGGAGCCTCGACCGAGCTGTAGGCGAAGTTGCCCCCCACGCGGTCGAACTTGATGACTGCGCTGTCGTGGGCGGGGGCACGGACGAGGGCTGGTGCGGGGGCCACTAGGACTCCGCCGCTGACGGCTGCCACCAAGGCGCTCAGAACAAGGATTGCGACCTGTCAAACATCACAAAATGACCATTATACACAAGGTTAAATAAAAATAGAGCAAATGTTGATGCTATGGAGCCTCTCAATAATCAAGAAAAAATTTATCTAGAATTTAATTCTAGATAATTTCAAATTAGAAAACCAGAGTTTAAGTTACTAAAATTGTGATAAACCTGCTGAAAAGTAACTATATGCTTTTTATGGACAATGGACTTATTAGCTCTTGTTAGAAAAATATTATTTAAAAATCGAAATGATTTTTGAAAATGGAATAAAATTTTTCGAAAGGAAAAGCTGGATAAACCAAGACACATTTTTAGATACTTTTAAATTGGAAAACCTGGGTTTCAGCTACTTTGATAACACTGCTATAACGTATAATTATGATTTGTATGGACTTAATAGCTCTTGTTAGAAACACATTCATTGAAAATGGATACGATTTTTGAAAATGGAATCAAATTTTTCAAAATGAAAAGCTAGATAAAAATGGAAATCAATCAGTAAATTCATGTGTATCACAAATGAATGAACATAATATAAAAAAGTGGACAACACTAGGCATAAACCGATTGGGATGTACTACTCCTTATAATACAAATAAAAACTGTATATTGTGGGTAGAATAGAATAAAAATATTGAATTGGAAAATTTATAAATGCGAATAAAAATTAACTGGAAGATCAATACTTTCTGGAAAATGGTATTCATTGAGACAGAAATACTAGACAAGAATAAATAAAAACATGATTTTCAAATGAAAATTGTATAAATAGAGTGAATTCCATTAGGACAATTAAATTATACATTGCTAAAGATGAATTACTGCTAGATTTTACTTTGGATGTTCCATTCACATAAGTATATCCTAACAAAGTTAGGCTATTATGATTAAAATAGGCCTACTATTAGAAGGAAATTGAAACGTTTTCACTCGAAAATTATACTATTGAGAAACATTCCGAATGGTGAATGAATACCGGTAAAAGGCTTTATAAAAAAGATGATCATTAAAATATTTAAGAATACAAATACTGATAAACTGGTTGAAGGTGAAAATAGACTACATGTGACGTGTATTACTGTAAAGTTGATTTTATTCTAAAGAATTTGAAAAGAAATACTAATATGTTGGAAGAGAGTTCAAATTCAAGTTCGAATTATAATTTCAATTAGAATAAATTAAAAGCGTTTTCATTATAAATACTATTAGAGTGAACTATAATAACATGAAAATACTATATCACTTTAAAAGAAAATATAAGAAGAGAATTCAAAATTCAAGTTAGAATTATGATTCGAATTAGAAGCATTAAGAAAGTTTTTATTTTAATTAACATTGGAGGAAAATTACATGAAAATACTAGATCACTCTAAAAGGAAATACTAGATAGAAATTATAAGTTGACAATAAGTTTATCACTATATAATATATGTGGTTCTAGAAAAATAAAATTGCCTACCGTACTAATATTAAAAATTAAATACTAGTTGAAGAAAATCAAAAATTTTCTACTGGAAAATGAATACATTTAGAAAAATTTGATCACAATGAGAAAAGTACTTATATGAAAAAGTATTACTGTAGTTGGAAGAAATAAGTTTCAGTGACTTACCTGCATGTTTGTAAGTTGATAATTGTCTACCTCTTGTGAGCAAGGGAACTACAATGATGCCTTGGAAGGAGCAAGCGCTCGCTTTTATAGTGGGGCGGTAGGCAGGGGTTGACCTTCCTGCGTTGTACTTCTCACCCGGAGACAAAAAGAGCTCTACACCGGAGAGTCCTAACCTAACCTCACGGCAACGCCTAATCGTAAACGACGTTATTAATGGTTTGGCTGACTGCTGATAGAATCCGGAAAGTATCTACTGTACACAGTACCGGTAATTGTAGCTGGTGTATGATACATTATGCAGCATATGAAATAAGTAGATTATATTCATGTTTTATTTCTCAAAAACGGTTAGGGGTACATGTAATCTTACGGTACATTACATACATATCAAATTATTTGTTTTGAAGGTACATTTTTTCTTCTACTGCTGAATGTTACACAAAATTGCTAAAACGCTAAAAGCTAAAACGCTTGGAAGAAGAATTAGCTATTCACTCACTGGTGAAATCAACGGTTGGAAACCGGCTCAGATGCAACTAAGATCACTTTTTCTAAGGTCAAAAAATACTGGAATAATGTATTATTCTGTTTTTAATTTTTGTTGACTTACTTTTCATATAATTATGTAGGTACTGCTGTCAGAAATTTATTTGAAAAGAAAACAATAACTGTCTACCATCACTTTTTTGTAATAAATTGATCATATTTTTTATTCCAAAGAGATTATCAACTCATTAGAATAATCCCTTATCAAGTTATACCTTTACTATTCAAATTGTAACTTCTCTATAATAAGCAGTAGTTGACTCAACGTTAATAAAAACCAATTAAATTGAGAAAATATGTTTTTTATTTGATTGTTTTGTTTTAAACTGGAGATTATTTGTTGGTCTGAATTAATAATTTTCGTTGTCTTGGTCTGAATTATCTAGCATTGATTGTTTTTATTGGTATTATTTTTTTGTAATCATGTCTGTGATCGACTTAATTACTTCCAATACTCTTATTAGACCAAATTTCAATTATCAATTATGTTTAAAATGTTATTTAACACTATAAAATAACTGAATTCATAATGCTGGAGTGGTGAAGCCCTCTCACCTCAAGAATATAAGTTGATAGAATATATCACAATATCATATTCTGATGTGTGTATTTAAATAATAATGTACGATATATTTCATTTGTATATTGAAGATAGACTAATAGACCATAGTTCAAGAAATAAGTGCAGTCAGTAGTGCAGTGAATCCTTACAGCCTTACTATCGGTTACAGTTTCATTTTGTTTGTCCGTAGTATGCCCTACTCTATGATATTTTATTTTATTATTGTGTAATTGGAATCATTCTCGTATCATTGTTAGTTTATTACAATACCAGTTTCATCTTCGAGGATTGGTACCTACACAGGAACTGATGGAGTTTTTGTACAGAAACACTGACTTGTTTGAATTGTTTCATTGTATATTTCATTATTTTCCCTATTTTTATAAATATTTAGGATGCGAAAGGATGATATATCACACACACTTAGGGCCAAGCCACATGAAGCGTTTTTCAGACGAGTCGGCAGGGCAGAAAGCTCTCCGATGGGCAGATTGGGTTAGAGTTCGAGAATCAGCTGATCTAATCAGCCAATTGGAAGCTTCCTGCCCTGCAGACTCGTCTGAAAAAAAAACGCCTCATGTTGCTTGTTCTTTATTGTTCAGTGTCATCCATTAATGATTTTTCCAGATGCGAATGATTTATTCCTTTCACTTTTACGGTATGCAGCCTAATATTGTACCTGCTAGGCCTGCTATACACTTCTTAAGTCCAAATTAGGCTCAAAAATAGAGACAAATAAGTTTTTGATCGCTTACAAATTGCCTCTACAATTGAAATGCGGAAATGTGCTGTGAATGAAATAATAAAGACTGGGAAACAAATTTCATTGATGTCAAAACAGAGCAGTGATTACAGTTAAGTTGGGCGGCTGCAGGCTGCAGTCAAGTTCATTACTGATTTGCCAATCACTGAACCGGCGGCCTCTATTCACTTCAAACTGGCAGCATTCCTTATGATTAACATCAATGATTTCCATTCTACCAATGCTGTCAGTTTAATGACAGTCACTTTCAACTGTCAACATTTCTTATGAATAACATTGACTTTTCCCATTCAAACAATCCTGACAGTTTAATTTGAATCTCATTCTCGACACTGTACTCTCTCTAGCAACAGTTGAAGTTCAGGGTCAGTGTCCTTCTTTTAGCAGTCAGCTGTAACCTTCAACTTCAAACACACACACATACACACACACACACACATACATACATACATACACACGTGGTGTGTCGTATGTATCGGTTTGAAATGTGTGGGATCGGTTTAATGGGTTTCTACTTCCAAATTTGGAACTGAGTGGACGTTACATTTTCACTTGGGAGTGGGCAGTGAAAAAGAGCCAAGACTTTTCTTTTTTCCTGAGGTGATTTGTGTGAGTGGTGTGTGTTTTGACAGTTGTGTTCCAACGTTATTTTGCGCTTGCTTGTAGTGGAAATGAAGGAAATATTCTATTCTGTTTGCTTTATTATTGTGCTTGGATCCAGATATATATCTCGAGAAATATATTGATGCTATTTCTCTCACAGGAATGGGCGCAGACTCCAGAAATATTAATAATACTTCGCTCGCTTGTAGGGAATATTTTCTGTTTGCAAGAATGGTTTTTGGTAAAAGATTTCAATCTAAAGAAAACACAAATTCCAAGCTTACAATAAATTGATGTTGACAAAAAATAATTTGTAAGAAGTACGGTACTGTCAGTTGGGAAAAGTTATAAGGAGAACATTTGATAGTAGGAGGTAATCATTCATCAATATGTGATTTAATATTCTATTTGAACATTTTAAACAATCATCAATTAAAAATACAGAGCTACTCTTGAATATAAATAAAAATAGAAATCCAAGTACCCTTTTTAAAATTATTTAGTCACAGCATGATTCGGCATAATTGTTTCAAGTGTTTGGTGAGAAAATTAGACAAAATTTTATAAAGTGAAGAAAACAACCTATTTTCTGCACTATTTTAATGAATCAAAATTCGGGGAGGAACAGTTTGGGCTGTGCCTGTTGATCCTCCCCAAATTATTTTACATAATAATTTTGTATCATTGAATCAATAAAATAATAATAATACTATAGCCGAAACATGTTGAGACTAAATAATTTTAAAAAGGGTACTGTACTTAAATTTCTATTTTTATTTATAAAAATACAGAGACATGGTGACAAAGTTGAATTATTAAAAAATATTATTTATATGTAATAAATTGTCATTATTAATGAACTACAATCTGTATGCTAAGTAATTTATTCAATCCTTATATTTAGTCATTTCAAATTATTCTCATTCTTTAATACCGTACCATCCACACAGAGTGAAATCCATTAAATTTGTAATAATTGATTGAAATTCCTCTATTGAATGAAATTAATTCAACAGAATCAATGACAACAATATTAATTAAATTCAAAAAGCATGTTATTTGTGAAAGGAAAATGATAAATTTCTACCATTTTAAAAATTAGGTACTAGATGATAGATAGAAGAGAATTTTTCTTGCATTTATCAGTGGTACAGTTGACAGCTTGTGGATAAAAAGTCTTATCTCTCTCAGTAAGAGGTGGTTTATCCAGATGACGGTGTAGAAGACACCTTTAGAGAAGATTAGGTGAATTATAATAATCTCTAGACTCTAGAAGGTGAACTCAATCTTGGTACCCACGTGATATCCTTTCTTTGGAATGAGACGAAACTATAATAATACTAATCCGACTAATCGTTTTATTGTGCGGACCGAACTTGGATCTGCGAAAAACTAGTCAAGGACGCATATTTTTATTTATAAACTTCCCGCAATTAAGTTAATGGCGTCTCTATAATCAAAATCCACCGAAATTTTTTGATTGAAAAGGAGATCGTGTTTTGAGACAGGTTCATTTATTTCACTCTCCATTTTTAGAAAATGAGAAATTCTTGCATATTTTGATTTGACTGCAATATGTGGAATGGTTATACAAGTATGATTGGTTGTGATAAGATATTACGAGATCGTTCTTCAAATAGGCCACGACAATATAATTATCTGTTTACAGTAAAAAGTATTGATGTTCAATTAGTAGGGTGTGGTTGAATCATACAGTAGCACTATAGTAAGATTCACTTCAAAATGTCAGCATTGCTTGAATGGGTAGAGTTAATGTTATTTATAAAGAATATGATGCCAATTGAAAGTGAATCTGACTGTAGTAATCGGCCATACATGTAGGCCTACAATATACAAAGCTGTGGATTAGGTACTAATTATTGTGATTGACAATATAATTTGTGTTGCATTGTTTGATTATAATATCAATGAATGATGGAAGTAGAACAATTGTTTTAAAAATTATATTTATTTTATAAAAATAAAATAAATGAATAATAATAAAACGATAATTTTAAAAATCTGGTGTGGCACACATACTACTTTCCTTGCTATGAAAATATCCTATGTACTCATGCATTGCATCGGGATTACGTTGTTGTATTTGTAATTTTATCCAATAGGAGTACACATTGGGTATTTACATTTCATATGTTACTATTACAATGTATTTTTACTCATTATCATTTGATTATTTTGTTTTGGATTTGCTTATTTCATTCATTATCATTTTTATCTCAATTCTTGTGAAAAGTAAATTTTCTAAATTAACTTTTTATTCTTTGTTTTATTTTGACTCGCGCTTCGCACTCGGCAAGGGGTTTTGCCACTTGCAACTCTGTAGAGTAGCGCAGGTAGCAGCCTCCGCGCGCGCATTGCCCCCTCCTACTGCCTCCCTTGCGGTGCAAGTCTTTTCTAATTTTGATTATTCTGTATCCCCCATTTTAAACAAAAAATAATGCATTCTTACCTATTTTTGCATTTTTTATTATTTGTTATTTTAGTTTAAAAAGTTTATTTTTTACTATTAGTATCATATTTATTTAGTAGGTAGGGCAAGAAAAGTAAAAATCAACCAGATAAATTTAAATGTACCAGCAAACACAGAATCTTCTCAATGGAAAGAGTTGAGTGACCTGAGATGGAATGGCGCTGCAGCAAGGTCAAATGATGAAACTGTGCTACAGTAGTATTTTTTCTTTTCGTTTTTTCTCTTATCCTCTCAAAGATCTCTCATATCGTACAATGCGGAACATCAAATCATTGTATTCTTTATTTACACTACTTTTAAACTTCAACTTGAACTCTTGTGTTCTGGTACCGTATCATGTTAACTGTAACTTATCTTTTAAAAATATACCGTAAGATCCTTATCTTATCTCTTCCAATATTGTGATTATTATCAAATCGAATGTATTGAATATAATCAATTCCAAAATTTGTTTATCATACATTTTTATTTAGATGAAAATGAATAATAATTATAGAGACTTTTCTTAATGCTTGTTCAAGTGGTAGCATGCCCGACCGGCAAACAGGAGATAACTTACCTGGTTTGATCCCTGATAGGGAGAATAAATAATTTGGGTATTGTAGCGCTCATTGGTGTTCCTTCCTGCTGTTTTCCCTATTATACCCTTAAATCACCTTATTCAATACTCTGGTTGAAGTCGTTGAAGTCTTCAGGGTACTGTAGTTGAAAGCATTTATTCTGGGTTCTCTTTGATAATGATTAACTTATACACTTCTTATCATTCTGCGTTCAGTGTAGCCATTGGTTTTAAATAAAATCTTATATTGAATAAATATCTCTATTCTAATTAAATTGAGTTTGTGAGATGAATGTACAAAAACATTAAAATTTTACACGGAAAATCTTTAGTTTAGCATATTATGTGACATAATTCGTTTTCGAAACGTAATGTTTATGACTCACCTGTATGCAACAAATCATTTATTACTCCAACTGGTCGAAAAATCCATTACTGCTTCCAGTAATGATTACCTTGTAACGGCCAGTGATAGTAATAATGGTTATCAAGGTCACTCTGTTTCTGCCCCTGGGGAATGATCCGGACCACACCAACCATAGGAATAAAATACCAACATATGATTAATGATGTTGATACAGTGATAAAAAGTAATCATAGCAGACAATTTAAGAATTGTTGGTTTTCAAAAGTTTTGCTATATCAAACTATCAATACGGTTCTAAATAATAACTACTGATCAATTATTCATTATTTTGTCAAATGTTCATTGCTGTATTAGAACGATGTCAATTTTTTCCTTATCATGAATCAAATGTAGTTATTGTAGCAACTTGTATGGTTGTAGTGAACCAAGAAAAAAATATTTATATATTAATTTTCAAGATGCATCTAATGTAGGTACTGAAGACGAAGTCTATTGTCTCCTCGATCATAAGGGACTGGGATAATAAATTGCCAATCTCGAACGCCTAGTTGTTGAGGACTGCCTATGATTTTATACATAAATTCTACTTCACAGATTCTTCTAGAAAGAAACATTTATCACTGATCACGTTAATAGAGTGTGGGCACGCAATCAATTTTTAATGTATCAAACTATAAATAGAGCAATTGAACATTTCCATGTATTGCTTGTAAGAATGACCTTCAAACGTAATCAACATACCTGCATTCTGATTATTATTATGTTGATAACAAAAATTCTAAAAGATTAACTTGGCCTCATAATAAAATATGAAACTTTTATTACTTATGTGACTGTCCACTAGGTAGGTGCACAAAATCAGAAATCATTTTTTATATCTTTATTCAACCAAATCACAATAAATTTATTGGGCTAATAAATTCAGAAGGAGCTTGGAATGTGTTGTTGATCGCTTAAAATGAGAACAAGAGAGTTTCATTTGGTTTTTCCAAACACCGCAGACTCTTCTATCCTTTGCTTGATGCATATTCAATCTCCTTAGAAGAAACCAGCATTATCATAGAAACAGGATAGCCTACATCCAAACATCCTGTTTATGCCTCTCAAGTCCGCGATGGTCATGCTATGTATTAGGACTATAGGGAGATCGGTTTTTTACATCCAGTACCGTGGTAGTATCCTATAGGCTACACTAAACTTTACCAGTACTTTAGACATGTCCACTTACAGTGCCACCTACTAAAACAATATCTTAAACTTAGTATTCAACCGTTATTAAGAGAAGACTTGCTGAAATAGGCTCTGATAAAAATATCTGGAATTCTTACTGAGGCATAAATATTTAAAGAGGTGAAAATAGATAGCATATAGTGATTGCTTAGTGCTGTATTATGATAATTTTGACAACATTTTCTCATAAGGATGCGATTCTACCTCCTGCTTATTAATGAATGAAATGAATCTGTAGAGATCTCAATTAGTATTCTGGATTGGAGATGGAAAATAAATTATTCTTATAGGCAGGGCTTCATGTGACAAAATAATAATTTTAATGTAAATATGGAAAAATTATGGTAAAAATACACAACTTAATCTGAAAATCTAAAACGAGTTTTAAGGAGTTGAAATTTCATTTCTTTTCTGGGGAGGACCCCGGACACCCCCCCCCCCCAAGGTTCCCCCATGCCTCAACGTACCGGAACTATTAATTTTACAAATTAATCACAAGTTAAAGGTGGATTGGAAGCCTGAGACAGCAAATTCAATAGACAGTCAACGGAGCTTTTAGCTGTTATAGCTAAATAGCTTTGGATTTAGCTTTTATATGGTGTAATTTCTAAAACCACAATAATTCATGAACCTCATTTTTTATCCTTAATGAATGGAACATTTTTTATCTAAAAAATTTGTAACACCAATTAGCTGTTTAGTAGCTTTTCCAAAAGGTTTTCTCGGTTAAAAGTCTATAAAGTGTGAATAATGCGTTAGCATACAACTTCATGCAATCAAAATCATCAAGAATCTAAATCTGAACATCAACTCTCATTCTATCACGCAATGAACATTATATGGCAGTTGTCAGCAAGTAGACCTACTACTATACAAAGCACACAAAGTAATGTGGAGACAGCACACAAAGCACCGATTGATCGAAATCGAAACTGGTTTGACAGTGCCAGACTCCCACAGCGGTATAGTGAGATTCAACATTCCTTATTGAAAAAACATCTATACGTTTCTCATTCAAGCAATACTGCCTGTTTTAAGTGAATCTCATTACAGAGTCGAGCACCCGATCCTGACGTAGTTGATCCAATTAATTAGGTTGGGCGGCAAATAATGAATAATCGTTGAACAAACGGCAATAATATGAACTGGCCGACCTTGGAGTGAGGCGCTCGGTGAGAGTAAGGGACGGACGGTACCTCTCACATATATATACAACTTCTATGTATTCTATATATCTAATATGGATGAATATATCTATGTGAAGATAATATATACTTGTAAATTATATAACTTGAAACCAGGACCGCTAGCGCTGACTAACAGCCTCTGTGAACTTGCAAGGTTAACATACTTCCTTGACTTTGCTTCATCCGGCCCCACCCCTACCGTAAAGACTTATGCTGATATTTGTGTCTTGTTGAATGGTATTGCAGTGATAAAGATTACTGATATACTACAATAGAATTCAATATTGTATGTGTATCCTATTATTGTTGAGCTGATACTGACTTTTGCTTGCTGAAAAGGTGTAGGCTACCTAGGATTTCCATGAAAAGTACAAAGCCGATTATTTGATTGTTATTAATTTATTTATTTATAAAGGAAACTTCCTAGAAGTATTTTTAGCCTTTGATGTAGTCTTCTAGTCTACCATGATGAAATACTTTTATCGAAATTCCTTTAAATTCTATTTAACTCCTATTGAAATTTTCAACACATTACGGCTTATGTATTTCACAATTTGTCGTTGGCTTTGCATGAGTTTAGAGTGGCTCGTTGGAGTAAGTGATAACACGCCGGTCTAACAATCTAGAGAACCCGAGTTCGATCTCTACCGGGGAAAAAGTTTTTAACCACAGCACAATCACATAGATACGGCCACCTCGTCTTTCGGAGGAGACGATAAGTCGTCGGTCCCGACTACCTAAAAAGTAGTCGTCATCTCTCATCATCATCCCTCTCACTCATTACTCACGCACAAGTCTATGCGCTTATGTGGGTATCACCCTCATTATTATTATTAGTTTTCTCTCATATTGAGTAGGCTACAGCCTACAGTTACTGTATTATTGAGGTGCTCCATATTTCATTGTTGGTTGGTATTTCGCATTTCGTAATAACAGAAAAAAGTTATTTTTAAAATTTACGGTGAAATAAATTAATATGACTATGAGTCTCAGTTGTTAATAAAATAACTATTCGACCTAGAGGAATTTCTTCTTTGTGCTCGTAATTTGTTGTAGCAACTTCGGGAACCCTGTTGTTTCACTCCTCCTCCGTCTCAAGGCCCAGGAAGCGGGCCACCCCACAGGGGTCTGGCGGCTGTCAGTAGTGTCGGCTTCGAGAGGCAGCTGAAAAGACGCACTGTGCTGTGGGGACCGCCGCCACAGTCGGGACATGAATCACTCACACCATCAGTGATTCTGGACATGTAACTGTTCAGAATCACAGAGTAGCCCGATCTCAGTTGAGCAAGGATGGTGCGGGTTCTTCTGGGCAGGCTTTTTTCGTCAGTATTTATTTTGATCACCAGTGCTTCTTCTGTAAAATATTGAATTGTATCCTCAATTTATATTTACTTTCAATATTAAATTTGATATCTGTGATGAAGTGAGAGTGCACAAACTACTTGGGGCATAGCTACTGCTTTCCACTGCAGCTGTGGAGATGTGCAGAAGATGCAGCACTTGGTGGGTGACTGTCTACTGTATTCCTATGAAGGGGGACTCAAGGGTATTCGCTGAGCGAGCCATGTCATGACTGGAGGGGATTATGGGAGAGGTTGACATCTAAACCCACAAAAAGTAAGAACGGAAAAAATAAAATTGACAAGACATATCTAAGTTAAACATTATAATATTAAGTAATTTATTTATTAACTGAACTTGGCATAAAAAATGAATAAGCATAATATAATTAAATTTAATTATTATTTTAAAGAAAGAGAACATACTATTTGATTCGTAATTCATATCTCTTCTACAGAGGATAGAAGAACACCGTTTGCAGGTAGAATAACTTTAGTTGACAAAATAATGGTCTCTTGTGTTCTATTTTTGTAATAATAATTCCATTCAACAAAACATCAGTACAAATAATGCGGTATGACATTTTGTTTGTTGTATGATGAGTTCAACAATAGCCTCCTCTAATACAGAGTTATTAAAGCTAATTATTGATCATAAAACAACAAAAAAATATTTTTTTGCAAATAAAAAATAGGCACTACAAAAATTTCTGCTGAAAACATAAGGTCCATCAATTTATTATAATAACCTTATAATTGCCGTTTTTCAGTCTTCAGATAAACATTAAAATTGACACAAAACAAAAAATTCAGGTACTATATTATTTTAATTTATTGCAAATTGTAAAGCCTAATTATGTTTAATATTTTATTTTAAAAAAACATTCTATATTCAAGACTTCAAGCGTACTTTTATATGGTCTAATTTCTAGGATTTTTTTGAATAAGTTCTACTAGTAAAATTACGCAAATAAAATCTAATTAAGAGGAGCAGAAATACATCAAACAGTTCTAAAACAAAAAGTACAGTATTCTACCGTAGGCTACCTACCTGTAGATTACAAAAAGAAGAAGCAACTAAGGAGGGGTTATAAAAAAGAGAAATCATGGAATGTTAAGCAATTACGAATAGGCTACTCTAATTCAGAACCTTCATTGAATCTTATTTTATAAGTTCAAATAATATTTTTGATAAATGAGCCAAGGTGTATAAACTTTCTACAAACCTTGAAAATATAAAAGTAATTTATCAATTTCATGTGAATTCAAACAGACCGCTTCTACACCTTTGTTATATCGATATCAGTCGATCGATAATATCCAAATACGACTAGTCGATAATAACCTTTATTATTATTTAATCGATACCAATCATCGATATTCAATACATCGATAGTTTATCAATTTTGTAAAAACATCAAATTCAAATTCAAATATTCTTTATTCCATACAAAAAACAGATTACATTGTAATACAGAGCATGTTTTACTGGAATACCCCTACAAGACTATTCGTCTGAGTGTAGGGGGTGGGTTCCTGTTACAGTGGGTAGCCAATAGTCTATTCATAATATTATATAGGTAATAGAATGTCCGACTTTAACAAGAAGAAGGTAAGTATAAGATAGTTTGTATTATAATTATGAAATTAAATATTACCTATTACATTGTACATTGACGAAATTTCATAAACAGAAAAAGATTGAAAAGAGTAACATATATATTATACAGATTCGAGAATTGGAATATGAATAAATTCTTGAGATTGCATGAGTGGAATATATGTTGTATATACTTATTGTAAAAAATAATGGTAGCTTCTCATATAAAAAATTACCGAGGAACAGAAACCAGCCGATTCCACAGTGACTATTGAAAAGAATATAGTAATGAAGATGTGTAAATCTATAAACGATTAAATAAAGTATGTGGTAAATATAAAGAGAAGAAAGGTAAGTTATGAAAATTTATAAGCTCTCAAAAATGAAAAAAAATCTATGTATGTATAAGAAAAGCTATCAAATTAATAGAGATGATCTTAGTGCCAATAAACAGACTGAAGCAGGCTTTCTGACGACTCCCAGCCCAGGCGGTATAGCCACCCCTCCACCCTACGCTTGAATGCAGCCACACTGCATTCATCCATATGGTCTTGAGGTAGTTCAGAATAAGTTTTTGAGGTTTCTCTATTACAAGCGCTTCGGCCAATCCTGTCCTTTGGGTTTTCCTACAGACCGTTTGAGAAGTACCTTTCACTTTGTATCATTGAGATTACGACGGGAGAGAGACTCATTGATTTTCGTGCATGGTCTGTTAAGGGGTCGATTTTCTTCTCCTTCGCTGCTCTCATTGATCAGGTTCCATGTTCCTGCGTTCAATTCCAGAGATCATCCCACCTTTGATATTATCAGATGTAGAACGGTCAGTGGTTACAATGCTCCCCTGTTTAGGTCTCTTCGATTATATAATAGGCTTAATAATGCATTAGATTTTTTTGATTCAGACAGTGTGTTCAGGCGGGACTTGAATAAGATTTATGTTTGTTGAGTTTTGTCTTTTTTTTCTTTCCTATGTATTACATAATTTATTAGTGTTTATTTATAAGTTTCATATTTGCAAAGTTTCCATAATTCTTTTTTCTTTATTTCTTTTTTCTTTTCTTCTTGAATTTTTCAGTATTAGTTACATACTTAGTTCTTCTTCTTTTATCTGTTATAATATAAGTTTCATATTTGCAAGGTTTTCTATTATTTTTTGTTGTATTTTGTTTTTTCTAAAACTCAATAGTATATTAGTTAAGTTATTCTATTTTCATTTTAATGTATTGTATTTTCAAATTGTATTATGCTCAATGTGTGTTATGAGGGCAATAATGGGATTCAGTTCCTGGTGCCCTCAAATATGTAAATTTTCAAATAAATAAATAAATAAATATCAGTTCTTATCTCAGCGGGCAAATTACAATAGACCATTTGAGCCAAATAAAAAGGTGTCCTCAGCTCCACTCCATGAACCACCTGCGGCGTCGCAAAACCGAAGTTAGCTCTATACCGTGTAGGATAGGTATGTAAAATATCTGATAAAATTTTAAGTTTATTAGTTTTTAGGTAGATCAATAAAGATTTAATGTACAATTGCCTTACATTTAAAACTGTAAATTCTGTAAAAAGTTGTGCTGTTGGATATCGGCATTCCTTATTTAAAACAGTTTTGATAATTTGTCTCTGCGACACCGCAAGCGGTTCAAGGAGGGTAGCAGGAAGACCTCCCCAAACCAGTATGCCATACTGTATAATAGACTGGACGTATGCGTAATAGACTGTCTTACACTGCTTCTTAGTCAAAACTTGACTCAATTGGGAAAAAGCATACAGTAGCCTTCTAAGTCGCTGCTTCACCAACTGGATGTGCGGACTCCAACTTAAGGTGTTATCGATTGTTATCCGCCCAAGGTACTTATATTGATTAACTCTTTCTAAGTTTTCACAGTTGCAGGAAATTGAAGTAGAGTCCCCACATGAGTGGAGTTTCAGGTCTTTGTGTCCTGGATCTTGCTGATTACGGGTTACTATAGGCATGTACTTGGTCTTGCTAATATTGACAGTCAGAGAGTTGTGGTCGAACCAGGCTTTAATTCTAGACAAGTCAGCTGTAGCGTTCCTGTATGCGTCGTCCCATAATTACCAGTTGAGACCACAGCCGTATCATCAGCAAATAAAAAAAAATTTACTTTTGATGCTCAGCAGTGGTAGATTATTAACATATATCAGGAAGAGAATAGGCCCAAGAGTACTCCCTTGAACAACCCCGTAATCAACTTGCTCCAGGCCACTCAAACTATCATTGATCTGAACATATTGGACTCTGTCTTTCAGGTAGCTCCTAAACCACTGTAAAGCTGGTTGTTTGATACCCATCATCTCCAGTTTTGTCAAGAGCTTCTCCCTGTCGACTGAATCAAATGCTTTTGCTAGATCAAGATAGGTAATAATTACTTTGTTCTTTGTTTTTATATTATCTGCAATAAATTTAAATAAATCAAATAATGCATCAGAAGAATTTTTTGATTTCTGAAAACCGTATTGTGAGGTGGATAGAAGGTTATATCTGTTCAAGTACTGCATTAATTGTATCTTTACGCATCTTTCAAGGATTTTTGAAATTATAGACAATAGTGAAATTGAATTGAATTGAATTGAATTGAATCGCTGCCTTTATTAAAAACCTAGGAGGGCGAAGTTAGGGCGCAGCCGGCCCTCTCTTACACTTAACCCTCCATACAATTCTAAGTTACAACTAAAACAACATCATAAACAATGAACTAAAGTAAAAGAAAACAATAACTTAGAAAATTTACAAGAAAAAATATATATAAATATAATAACTATATTTAATTTTTTATTATATTATAATTATATATAAATATAATAAAAATAAAAAAAAGAGAAAACTCGAACTCCTTTCGAATTTGAGTACTTAAAGGTGGTTATGCAGAAAGGAAGAAGAGAAAAGTGAATACAGTTGAGAATTTTCAGTCCAAATCCATAGATTATTCCGGTAGAAGAAAGGGAAGAAGGGAAAAGAAAGAAAAGAAAAGGAAGAGAGAAAGAAGGAAGAAAGAGAGGAACCACACATACACACACACACACACACACACATATATACACTATATAGACTTGAATTACGGGTTAGGGAGCATTCCAGCCGAGTCCACCACCTCTGATCCACCGCAAGACAGCCGCGCCGAACCGGCGACGTCCCTCAACTAGCTTCAGCTCAGCAGGCAAAGAATTCCATAAACTACAGGCTGTCACAAGGAACGACTTATTGAACATAACAGTCCTATGTGTTGGGACAGCCAGCAGATGGGATCCATGCCGCGTTCCTCCACGGCCAAAATCACCCAAGTAACGGTACTCCACTGCCAGATACTTAGGCGTTTTGGTTTTCAATATCTTATGCAGGAAGCACAAAGCATGATGTGATCTACTCTCACGCAGCTTCATGAGTTCAAGTCTGTTAAAGTATTCGGTCACATGGTCGTCACGTCTCAGGTTGAAGATAAAGCGAACACAATAATTATGTGCACGCTGCATCCTCTGCAAAAGTTGAACTGTCATGTCAAGAGTCACAATGTCACAGTAGTTGAAGATTGGGAAAATCAGAGTCTTGACCAGCATAACCTTTGTAGGAAAGGGAATGAAGTCAGAGATCCTCTTCAATGTCATGATCCCCCCAATGACCCTGTTACAAGTCTGAGTCACGTGGCTGGTCCAGTCAAGAGTCCTTGTCATTGTCAGTCCCAAATTTTTCACGTCAGAGCTGTATTCCAATTGTATGTTATTCAATGTTATGTATGGTCCGTTAGATATGTCAATTGTGTTTAAAAGTCTTGAGTAACCTATCACTATAGATTTCGATTTTGTCTCGTTAATTTTTAGTCCATTATTCTCAGTCCACTGTACCAAACGAGTCAAGTCAGCATTGACCTCATCAACTGTGACGCCAAAGTCATTTTTCTTGCAGTGTCGGTATATTTGTAAATCGTCTGCATACAGGTGATGTCTGGTCGTAAGTAGAGTGCTTGTCACGTCATTTATGTAAATGCTGAACAATAGAGGACCCAATACCGAACCCTGAGGAACTCCTCTGTTCACTTCACGCCACCGTGAAGAGGCATCCCCAACTCTCACACACTGACACCGACCCCGAAGATAGGACCTCACCCATGCCACAGTGGAGTTGGAAAAACCTAATTTTCTGAGTTTGTAGAGTAGAGTAGGATGGAAAATACTGTCGAATGCCTTGCTAAAATCTATTAGGACTAGAACTGTTAGCTCTCTATTATCCATGGCCCTACGGATGTCGTCAGTTACTCTCAGGAGTGCAGAGGTGGTGCTATGACCACTACGGAACCCCGATTGAAAGTCACCAATCAATCCAGAGCCATGAACGAATGTGCTCAATTGAGAGTGAACAATGATTTCCAGAACCTTTGACAAGACGGACAATAAGCTAATAGGCCTGTAATCAGATGGAGAGAGAGGGTTAGGGATCTTGTTCAAGGGGATTACAATAGATGACTTCCAGCCATCAGGAAAAACCGACGTTAAAAGTGAGGTATTGATTAAATGAGTGAGGAAAGGAAGGATGAGAGGAAGGATAATTTTGATAAATTTGATTGGGATACCATCTGCACCAACAGCATTACTCTTTACTCTATGAACAGCCAAGAAGACCTCTTGCTCCGTGACATTGGAGAAGTAGAAATCCTCATTTTGATGACAATCAGGCAGAGAGTCAAAGTGAGCACGAGCTTGGTCCAAACTTACAGGGATGTCAGTGAAGAAATCATTGAGATCATCCAGCGAGTGAGCAACAGTCGGTACCTGCCTCTCCTTGCCAGCCCCAATCTCCCTCAGAGCACGCCACAAAGATGAAGTTGATGATCGCTTTGAGGAGATCAAGTCTCGGTAAAATGTAGCTTTAGAATTTCTAATTTTTTGCTTGCAAGAGTTTCTCAAACGCTTATAATGATTGAAATCATTAGGGCTTTTTGACGCTCTTGCTTTTTTGCACCAATAATCTCGATCCCTCATCAGCTGGCGTATCTCATCAGTGAGCCATGGAGCAGGATCCCTGGTTATTCTACGATTTTTCAAAGGAACATGTTTTTCAAAAAGAGAGATTATATTGTGATTCAAAATGTTCAACATAACATTAACATCGTTAGTATGGAATATGTGTAGCCAGTCAAGGTTAATTGCATCATTAAACAAGCTGTGGTAGTTAATATTCTTATAATCCCTATAAGTGATTATTTTAGGTTTAGGCTTAGGCCTCTTGATATTATAGACAAGGAATATCATATCATGTGCTGAAAGGCCTGGAAAAGGGATCTGCCCATGGCACACAGCTGACTTCTTATCAGCAACTGCAATAAGATCAAGCAATGTGTCAGAGGTGGATGTATGGTGCGTAGCTTGGAGAGGCAGCAAGGTCATACCATTCGCAAAAAACATAGTGGTCAGTTGTATTTTGTCATGAGTATCAGGTCCAAGTAAGTCAGTATTGAAGTCACCCATGATAGCCACATGTTCATAGGGCACCATCAGCTCAAGTAGTGCTTCCTCAAATTCTGACATATACCCAATATGAGGCGGCCTGTAGCAAACTGCTATTAACATTTTAACTCCGTTACACTTTACTTCAATAAACATGTATTCAGGTCTAGCTGCACGGGAGGTATCAGAGGAAAACTTATGAACAGGCAACAGAGAACGCTTGACAAACGCGGCAACCCCTCCCCCATTCTTGTGTAACCGGTCATTCCTAATGAGCACATAATCCTCTAGTGCAACAAGTCTATTAGGGATTGTCGGTTTTAGCCAGGTTTCAGATATAAGAATGATGTCACAATCTTTGCCCTCGAAAGTGTGCCTAAATTCATCTATATGGCAGAGAAGGGATTGTGCATTGACATGAGCGACTTTAAGACGATCAGGGAAAGGAGAGACAGCCCGCTTGAGGGCATCGCCGACACTCAGCACGGCCGCGCCGTCATCCTGCTGTATAGACAAGGTGGCTGCGACGAAGCAGCAATGCAGAAGAGAGGGGTGAAACGGCGAAACAACAAGAAGATACAAAAAAGACACTTACCACATTCATACTGACACACACACACAAAGAAAGAAATGAGAAAAGAAATATAGAAATCATATGAGATAAAAGAAAAACAAAATCAAGTGAAGAAGTCGAGCGCTATGAACAATAGGATAACGCTGTATTAGATGGTCAAGGCGGTTCGGCTCCATTGATACAAGCATACTAATACTGTTGATCAAATACAAGTACCACAGGAATAGCGAATATTGAGAAGAAAAAAGAAGCAGAAGGCTGATAACTTAATCAAAATACTGTAATTAGCAAAATAATTAGAGAGAGAGAAAAAAAATATATATATACACATACATATATTAGGCAACAAACTGCATACTGATAGTGTATGAGCGGTAACTTATTTCCATTGTGACACAGAAAAATGAGAAGATCGCCATAAAAACATACATAAACATATACTAATATATGATAATAATAATAAAAGAATAAATAGTCGAAAATAATAATAATAATAATAGAAAAGTGAATAATGTTATCATGTACTCCTGACAAAGAGGTAAACCCTACCGATTAGGAAGAATTAGGACAGAGAACGGAGGCAACAGATAAGTTAGGCGTAGTCATGATAACGGGATAAGAAAGACAACTAGATCACAATCACGTGAGATTCTACTCTTCATTCACACACAGAAATATAATGCAAAAGTAACATCAAGATAATATATGGATTTGACTGAATGGAAAGGTTCTGTTGAAGAGAAATGTTATACTGAATCATACTTCATTTATCTAGCCGACCGACAATAAAGAGAAATAAAGTAATAAAATTCTAAGAGAAAAACAAATAATAATATTAATAATAGTAATTAATGATTCATTGAATGAAATTAAGTGGACAGAGAGTATGAAATATGAAATCAAATAAATATGCTGTATATAGTGTTAAATAAATGGAACAAATAAATTAAATAAAATCATATCATTAATGGAAATTTAAAACTCAAAGCATAAATACATTTCTCAGACATGGTTGGCTGCACTATGCTTTTTACCCTCAGTGTCAGTCCAATAAATTATTCCATCAAAGGACCATACGTTTTTATATCCAAATTTTTCGACCATTGAATTATATAATTGTATTCTTCGTTGTGTTAAGTCCTCCCTTATAACAACGCCAGTACCCTTGAGCTTTTTCTTCTGAGAGAAAACTGCATACCGTTGACGATAGCTAACGAATTTGACAATGATGGCGCGGGGTCGGGGTGGAGGGGTGTTGGACGCCGCGACGGCCAGCCGACGCCCCACGCGATGCGAGCGATCGATGTCTTGCAGCTCGATGTTAACACCCAGCTTATCTTTACAAACATCGATCACTAGTTGATCAGTATCTTCCTTATTTGCTTCTGGCACTCCAAATATGCGAATACAGTTTCTTCTTTGATACTGCTCTAAATTATCGGCACGATCAAATGATTGCTTGACTTTCTCATCACTGAGCTTAAGCTGCTCTTTCAAAGATGACACTTCTTTTTGAAGATCCACTATTTGAAGAATAGCAGAGTTCAGAGATGCTGTCAACCCCTCAATGACTAGGGAAGACACGCCGGACACAACGTCTTTAACTAATTTGTTATATACATTGCTGTCATTTAGAATTTTAAGCACGAAATTGTTCTCAATACCTGAAATAACAGCCGGTGATAAAGGGCGAGCCGGCTCAGAGGCAGAGCCTTGCTTCGAAGCAGTAGATGTCGTCTGCTGTGGCACCTTATCTTTCACAGCTGATGAGGACGACTGCGATGATGACGATGACTGCTTATCTGCTTTGCCTGACTGAGAACGAGTCACAGTAGTGTGTTTTGGTGAATTCATGATTAATTTTAGTTTTAAGACACAATTTGCAGCCACAACACGAAAGTAACAGGAATTATTAACTGACAATTTTATAAAACAAAGAAAACTGCACACGATAGTACGTATAAAAATTCAAAAATCCAACTTTAAACTGACGAAAAGCTATAAAAACGAGGAGCTCGAACCTGACACAGCCTCTACTCGGAATCTATCATTATCTCTCCCATTGAAATGGGACGATAATTGGTGTAATTATTTTTTGTGCCTGATTTATAAATTGGAATTACTTTTGACATTTTCAGAATGTCTGGAAATTCACTCGCCTGGAAGCTCAAGTTTACTAAATGTTGAATAGGGTGTAGGAGGATGTGAACGTTTTCTTTGATTACCCTAGCAGTTATACTATCGTGGCCTGGGGCGCTATTACCTCTCATGCTATCAATTATGTTCATCGCGAGTGGTAAATAGGGTTGCTAATGTGTGGGTAATTACCCAAATTGAGGGTATTTTTGAGTAATGTGGGTATTCAAATTTTGTGGGTAAATTCGGGTAATTTCACCCTTAGCAAATGTGTTATTCATTTTTCTCCAATATGCAAACTGATTTTGAAGTTATGGTTTCCTCCCGCTCTGGTAGTCATAATTTGAACTAGAGAGTAGTGATGTAGTGGTTTGGGCCTTGTTCTTTGTTCTCCAGTTCCAAGTTACTGTTCCTTTCCGTTTCCTTTATTCCAAGTTCCATCTTCCATGCGGTCACCATGTGGCTGATACTTACTGGTGTTTACTGTTTAGTTTAGCAGTGTCTGTGCGCGGCGTGGTTCACTTCAAAATATTTTATTTGTTGTTGTATTCTCATTTCGTGATTCGTGTGACAGTGATTGTTGGAATTAATATTTGCCTTAAAGCATTATTTTACTAAGTCTCAAGCCTTGTGAGTCTAGGCTTGTAGGTAGGCTTTGGGTAGCCTAGTAGACAGTAGTTTTTTGATTTCTATTCTTTAGTGAACTTTTTCTATGTAGTAATAAAGAGAACAGCAATAGTTTTGTTAGTTTGAACAGTTTTAACAGTAACCAATAGTTAGGCTAGTTTCACAGTAATTTTTATTAACAATCTCTGTACTCTTTTCTTGGGATTGGGAGTATATATTTACCAATATGAAAAAATATCTGAGTTTTGGTGCTAAGCGACCATCAAGTGGAACTGTAAGTGATAAATCGGCAGATGAAGATGAACCTGAAGCTGAACCTAGGCCTACCACCTCTTCATCTTCAAATTCAGGTGTTCTATCACAAGGCACTTCACTGCTACCAACAACTACTAAGAAACTCAAAACTGAAGCAAAAGTTCGATCAAATAAATTTAACCCTGCATGAATGCAAATGCCCCAGTTCATTGGGTGGCTAAAAAAGCATGATCAGAAAAGGGAAGGACATGATTTAGCTTATTGTAAAGTGTGTAATTGTACTATTTCAAGCCACAAATTTGAACTTGAAAGGCATGCCAAGTCAGCAAAACATATTCAAATATCAAAGGAAGTGAGAGGCAACAAAGACTTGACAAAATATCAACAAAATATTTCCCAAATGTTTATCAACTTGGATAAACAACATTATTATAATCCAATTGCAATGTCAGATAAAGAATTCATTTTTTCATTATTTAACCTGCAAACTTAAGTCAAGTGATCATAATGCACAATGGAACTGAAGCCAAAAGTGAAATAGAAAATGTAGTTGGACATATACAGTACGAGCTTTGATTCAGTAAATGTACATGGATATTTTCTTCATGGTATTTTTGAATAGAGAATTTTTCTCAAAAAAATATTAATTTTTGAAAAAGTTATTTGTTTAAAAAAACTCAATTTCAGTATTTTTATTTATATTTAATATTAGTCTATTGATTACCTACTTATTCCATTATCTCACAAAAGTAATAATCAGAAAAAAGTTTTAGGCCTACTGCACTGTTTTTGCACAATCTTAAAAAAATGATACCCCACTTCATCATAATATAATGTGACGGGGTAATAAATAATATTTTATGATATATGAATAGTATTTAAATCAATAAAAATTATTATTGATATATAGACTAGTAGTATCAATAAAAAAGTTTATGGAGAAACAACCAAAATAAATTCCTTTTGCCATATCTATAATAGAAAACAATCAAAGCAAAAGATTCACGTTTTCAATGATTTTACTGACCTGGGCAATAGTAATTTTAGTGAAACCCTTCATACTCCAATATCGCTATATACATCATCTACTTCTGATCAAAGAAATATGAGACTATAAAATATCATTCATTGACCGAGCGAAGTGAGGTCCAAGATTCAAGTTGACGGTTTTGCATTTCTCTTGATGTGTGTTCCGCATTTACAGCGAAACACTGTATTTACAGCCTGGTTGCACAAAATCCGGTTAAATTTTAACCGTGATTAATTTCACGAGAACCAATCAGAGAAGACCTTTTTGATAAGACGGCTTTTCTGATTGGTTCTCGTGGAATTAATCACAATTAAAACTTAACCGGCTTTCTAGTTTTTCGAAAATTTAATTTTATGCCAAATTTTTGAATAGATTAGCCTACACATGAATACCATGAGATTGTGCAAAAAAAAGCTGGTCATTAATTTTTGACAGAATGGTTTGTACTATCTGTTGCACAAAATTGTTTATAATTATAGATTACCTATGAATTCCATGAGATCTGCCACAGAATCTTGGCCATCACTGTTTCAAAAAATTGTTTATAACTTGAGTTGAATGATTTTGCTTACCTACAAGAATGTAGAATAAATGAAATAGTAAATAGTAATTATAAGCATAGTTTTTACTTACTGTTATTGCTTTTTCAACACTCTCGGGTTCCTTGAACTCAATAAATGCGAAACCTTTATTCTTTTTACTGATTTTGAAGCGAGGTATGGACACATAATCAATCTCTCCATAGACTGAGAAGACGACTGACAGGAAGTCATGATCCGTTTTTGCTGGTATATTTTCCTGTTGGAATAATACAAATACAATTACTAATAATCATAAATCCATTACGTAGGTAGTATTTATTGGAATACTATACCTATTTATTAAAATACTTCAATCGATTGATCTTTTACAAACTACAATTTTTTATACATTTTTTAATGCCATAAATGACGACTAGCAGGTGAAAAAGTGAAATTTTTGTCTTCTATATAGTTCACCCCGATACATATTATTATAGAGGGATAGCACAGTTAAGATTGAAGAAAATAAGCAATTTCTTGAATCTGGATTCTCTTTAATAAAAATGTATCTTTAATAAAATGTATAATAAAAATGTATAGCCTAATAAATGTAATGTTGATATTGTTTGTCAATCATAATAAAATTTTCCCAAACTTTTTCAACAAACATGTTTGTCGAGCATTTGTTTAGTCTGGACACGGCTTAAGATAGTTATATAAAATTAAAATAGATCAATGAAAAGTAGACTGTTTATTCGAAGTAGACTGAACCAAATTTATTCAAGATTAGAAAGACTATACAATTCTTTAGAGCAATTGTGACTAAATTAATCTATTTTACCTTTTTTCTCTGTGATTCTTTGAATACTATTAGAATAATTTAAACTTCTTATCACACTATAATACTTTTCAATATTAAGATATAAGTTACATTTTATAATAGTGTAGTGCCGTTATTTCGCTAAAAAAACTTCGCATAGAATCAATTACATTGAAAATGGTTCAGTAGTCTCCATCCATGACCAGCACTTGCTGGATAGATTGCGTCATAAAAAAAAACTTGAAACTTGATAACTAGACTGAGATCAAGATGGGAGGTCAGTCATAGATCTCAGAAAACATTGGATTGACTCTTCATAAAGGGAGTAGAGAGCCAGACTCACAAGCTTCTCACGAAGTGCCTTCAATAGTCATAAAACAGAACAATAATTGTAATAAAATGTAATAATTCTACAATATTTCCAGTTTGAAAGAACGATAAAATCCAATAATTTGCAACTTGTGAACTTACAACATAAATGGTGCATTCATCATAGTTTTGATTCTGTTCAAGCGGTTTTACCCGGCAAACCTTTGTGCCACATTCCGTCAACTGCAGCAGATCAGAGCTTTGAATAGAATTGGCTATATCTTTAATATTATCAGTGAGACTCTTTATCTTATTGAAGTTGAGGAACACATTTAAATCAACATCTGCAACAAGACAAGAATAAATCATTCTACTTGAGTTCCAAAATGAAATACCGTATATTATGAGCTCAGTTGAATTAACATCATTGTGTTGCATATCCATACTTTTTCACTATTTATTTCAAACTGAAAATTCGAAAAACACTTATGAAGTGAAAAATGCACTTACAGTGATAGTCACGGGCATTTTTCACTTCATAAGTGTTTCAAATTCCTAGTATAAACATCATGTTGCTGAAAAAGATGTACACTGGGAAAACTGTTTCATTCAAACAATTTTGACATTAATGAGCTAAAATAGATTCAAATATAGATTTTTCTCTTCTTTATCAATAAAAAATGGTAGCGCCTTTTGAAATTAATAAAATAATAGAATAAGAATACGAATTAACTACTAGTTTCGGTTTTCACACCATCGTCACGTTACAAAAATAAAAATAAAATAGACGATGGTGTGAACACCAAAACTAGTAGATATAATTCGTATTCTTATTCTATTAATTTCAATGGGTACTATAATTCTATTTTATAAATAATAGAAAGTAGTCCTGCACTCATACATTTTAAGAAGAAATTGTAGAAAAATTGATTTTTTGGGCACGTCTGCCGCTTTTGGTTCTTCTTTGTCAGTCTTTTCTGATTCTTCACCCATCTTCTTTCCACTGGAGCCTGGAGGATAGAACAAAAGAAAATAATAATCAGAACCAAGTTAAAGTACTTATCAGTGGATACAAAATAATGTACATGATATAGCTATTAGAACAATAAACCCCAGATAAAAAATGAATTATCAAGTGTGTTAAATAAACGTAACCTACATTTTTGAAAGGTCAGTAAAAACTAAAGCACTTCAAATATTGTTTTAATTATCTTTTAAAATCGAAATAACCCTGAAACTTGGTCTAGGTCCAAATTTTGTTTCACACAGTCTTGAATATGACTGATTAAGTTGTGATCTTCATCAAGTATTTAGTGACTAAATCGATTTGTTATATTCTTCTCCATTCATATGCAACATATTATTCGAAATGTTGGTAATCGTGTCGTAAAAATTGTTCTTGTGATGGCCCGTGCTCGATCAACAAAAATTAGTGGTTCGATAAACCGGTTTGAAAATTTGAATGAAGCAGGAATAGAAAGCATGTCGACTATGTGAGATTGCCTTTGAGAGAAATCGTAAGAAATAAGATGAAAGAGTTATTGTAAGAAATTCATTGAATCTTATAGCCTATTGTGGTCAACAATGGTATTTTGCTGTAACTACATAACGTTTCTAAGTTTAATTTATTAAAGGCTTTAGCCTATAGATAACATAGAGGACTGATAGGGTTCGTGATAGAGATTTCCAAAACCCAATCACCTTTTCAAAACAAATGCTGGGAAAACGCAATATTGAATGTTACACTCTTTTGAGCTAGCTCTGATAACGTTATATCATTTTTGGGTTGATTGATATTGCCACTTCATATGCAACTTTTCCCGCTCATCTAAACGCACAACCAACAAAGTGAAGACTTTTCTAAAAGAAATGAGTAATTTTCTCTGCCGCACTCTTTAACCGTATTGACTTTAGATCCTTTGGCAGGATACTGAAATAGCGCGAGCCAGCATATTAAGTAATGTGTGCTCTGGAGCCTATCCCTATGTTGCGGAAGGTGAATATTTATTCTGCCTCTGGTATTACAATTATGTCGGTCACAACGGAGTGCAGGGTTCTGTCCAGAAGCGAGAGTGATTGCTTTCATAAGATAAAGTGAGACCACAGAGAGTATTTTATTTTAAATAAATAGTGGTTTGCAATGTTTCGTGAAATCTCTACTGTTATAACGTAGACAGTAGATCTTTCTATATAGATTAGCGGCATACCTGCTAATGAACCAATAACTTACCAAAGTATTTAACCTTAACGTATTGCTATTACATTAAACATGGAACTTGAAAGTACAGAAATCGTATTCACTAATATTTATACCGTACCAATATCAACCGGAGCTTAAACTTGTAATTTAATACATAGACTACTAGAAATTAGTAACTTTACATAATTTGTTGAACAACGTTTGAGCTCAATCATGAAAAATTAAATAATAATTCATTACCGGTAGAGACAATATAACCTCACTACAAACTTCAACAATGTATCAATCTAATCTACAACAATGAAGTAATTTGTAAATCATACTCTATTATAAACAAATTCAACAAATTTGAAATTTTTTACTCATACTTGCCTTTATTTCACGGTGAAATATTGTTTGTAAATTTCTCAACAGTTTCACACCTACATAGAGAAAACGTAGATAGTATGTACGGTATCTTAGTTGCTTAAATAATCATTGGACGGGTCGTGTCGAACGACACCGATAGACCGAATCACGTAATAATATAACTGAATCAAAGTGAAGGTTCCCCAAAGAGACCATTTTCACATTGATTCTCCAAAAAAATATTATGTTATTTGTTTTTATCATTTGATTCTAACTCATCAAGCAAAGACTAGACCTTTTCCTATATAAACGTTTCCACAAAACTCTGGCGAGAGTTAGCTAATTAATTGTCAGTTATGTGTGATAAATTCAACACATGACATTTAAATTGATACTAGATGTTCCTTTCTTATCAGAAAATGTTTATTGATTGCAAAAGTTGATGAAAAATTCGACAAATTAGTTCAAATACCTTAATAATGGTTACACTTACGGAAAAATGAGTAGAGAAAAGCTTAATGTAGTTGTGTATTGACTTGCTAGATGGCGTTGGCAGCAATATTGATACGAGTCAGTGTAATACTTTGTGATACTGTATCATTATGCAAGCAACAGAATGCAATCATAAATATTATTTGATATAGTGAGGTCCACGTTATAATGGCAGTAGGATATTTGCAATGGTGTTGCTATCCTTGTCTATCGTTCAACAAAGCAGATGGCGCTATCTCTTTCACGCATTGCGATGTTGCCACATCGTTTATCAACAATGTAGAAATTCAACTAATTTCGATGAAATATTTCATCTCAAACATGAAAATTTTGAGTTAATGATAATTCGTCTTTACGGATATCCATCATGGCTGCATAGTGCAGAACCGGTACAATCACCGACTTTTTAGGTTAAGATCTGACCTACTTTAGGCGAGCTGCTCACCATCAGCTGATTAGCGAGCATAAAGAAAATCTAATGCGCATGTGCAGATGGTTAGCGAGCGAAAAAGTAGATTCTCCTCAGAAATAAGCTGTTTTACGAGGAGAATTGAGTATGTGAATTATTTTTTTACGTGCAGTTGTAGGAAAAATTGTTTTGTGTGATGAAATTATGCTTTTGGAAGAAAATAGCGGCCTAGACTAAGGATTGGGATAGGGATAGGAATGGTGATAGGGATAGGGATAGGGATAGGGATAGGGATAGGGATAGGGATAGGGATAGGGATAAGGATAGAGATAGGGATGGGAATAGGAAGTGAGAGAGAGAGAGTAAGAGAGAGTGATAGAGTAAGAAGATTATAAAAAAATAGAGGAGAGAACAAGAAGAACAAAAAATGAGTATCATGAGGAAAGAACAGATTGGAGTGATTTGAGTAGCAAGTCATGGGCTAGATTGAGGGGAGGGGATGGAAAGAGAGGATTGAAGAGGAGGATGAGGAAGAAGATGGCGAAGAACAGGGAGGATGAGGAAAATATTTAGTAGTATTATACAACAATACAAATCACCATCCCAGATACCATTGATCGACAAAGTGTTATAGTTTATAATTCAAATTCATGCCATGGTTTGCTTGATTTGAAAAATTCAAATTTCAGATTGTTATTAATTCTTGCCCAATATTTTTTTCGGCAACTGGCAAGGATGGCAACACTTAGCACACACCTGTGAGCTGCAACACACTACTGTAGCGTCAATCTGTTGGGGCCATGGAATTGGAAATATCTGGAACTCAAAATATCAATGTTAAATGTCCTATGCTTGAAAACTGTTGCTGGGTGGAACTCCGAATATTTGTCAGATGGCGGAATTGGAAAAATCCGGAACTCGAAATATGTTGCTAGGCGGAATTGGGAGTATCTGGAACTCAAATTATTTGTTTGTCAGATGGCGGAATTGGAAATATCTGGAACTCAAAATATCGGTGCCAAGGTGGGAGTACTGGTAATGTGTTTGTGATTGAGAAATGGTTCAAGTCTGACTTATTTTCTGGAATGATATGGACTGATTACCCACTTAGGGTAATTAATAGCTCATTATATATTAAAATAATAGTCATGTACATATTATGCAAGTTTTCAAAACTCTGTTATCTGTTTCAAACAAGACTGACGACTGTTGATGAATTTATTTTAGGTTAACTATAGAACCCTTCATTTGTTTTGCGATAAATTTGTTTCATCCCACATGTACCAGGTCTCGCTAATAACGATCGATATTGTGAGTTCGATATATTTCCAATTCCACATATGTACTTCCAATTCCACCAGCCACAGAGAAGGATCAGAGGGAACATTCTTACCGACTATTGTTTCGCCTAATGTGTAGTATCACTTATTCCGGTAGAAAGCGCTTGTATACGCAAATGACGATTTCTGTCTGAGCTTGATTAGTACTGTTGTAGGGGGACGTAGTGGGGAGTCATTGGCATCCTACACTTCCCTCTCCAACAAACCAGTTCACACCACTCTCTCCCCCCAACAAAACAACTGCTGACAGGATTTATGGCTTGAGGCATGCATGCATGTCATTGTTTTGCTAATAATACATAGACTAGACATTCATTTTTCTTATTCTAATCACTTGCTACTCTCAACTCTCCAGATCGCATGAATGCTGCGTCTCCAGTGACAAAGAGGATTAATTTTTATTTCTAATCAACAAGAACTAGAAAACAATAAGTGAATGAGTAGCCAGATAAACTGTTGTCCATTATAAAAATGTAATATAATCCAAACTTTATTACATTATGTAATTCAATTCAATAATTGAAAAAATTTAAATCAATCTAATTTAATCCATAATATTGCGATTTTGAACTTAAAAATTGAGAAAGAGCATGGAATAATTTTAATCATGACATGTTCTTGAGGTGCTGTGTAATGCAGCATTATATTTCTCGATT
The DNA here is from genome assembly GCF_014356525.2 of Nilaparvata lugens. NCBI lineage: Eukaryota > Metazoa > Arthropoda > Insecta > Hemiptera > Delphacidae > Nilaparvata > Nilaparvata lugens. The sequence goes on from NC_052505.1 coordinate 24,192,075, forward strand.
ATTGTTCTAAAATGATTTTAATAAATGATGTCAAAACTGCTCATTAACAATAATATTGTTTCAGTTACTTTTTTTCATTGAATAGCCAAAGATTGTTAACCTTAATAATATTATTTCAGTTGCTTTTTGTTTTCATTGAATAGCCAATGGTTATCAACCTTTTTCATGGACTGTACCCATAGTGGAAAGTTCTAATTTTGCATATGAACTAAATGCTGTTAGGCTAGCCGTCTAGCGGGAGATTGGGGAAGAGGGAGTAATTTGAAAATTCAATGAATTTCTCTCATTATAAACTTATAAGAGTTATAATCTTCTTAGCATTCAGTAAAATAACATCCAGTTTCATTGTATATTATAAGGAGGAAATTGATTGATACTCTTTAAAAAGATTTACCTACCCCTGTTATTATGTATGTGTATTTTTGTCGTAAATGTATTTCCTTTGCTTGATATAATACAAAATTATAAGTAGAGCAATGAAGAGCAAAACTAAAATCGTAAATCGATTTTGAAATAATCTTCATGACCTTTTAGAAGAAACTTTGTGGCTGAATCTGCTAATCAATTCCGACCGTGTTAATAAACTTGAAACGCAAAAAATGCTGTTGATTTTATCATTTTTATTCATAGTTCACTTGGACGCACGGTACGATTCAATCACTTGAAAATATCAAGAGATTGAAGATATTCTCCTCATATTCACGATCTCGGTAGTTCTAAGATGGAAAACAGTAGTTGAAGATAAATATTTAAGGTAACTGAGCTCCTATAGGATAAAATTTAGAACCAATCATGAGTTTCTATGATGTATGATCCTCGTTTAAGAGACTCTTGATTAACAGTGGAATTGCGAAAAAATGGTAAAACTTTAATCGTCACTTTTTCAATCGGTTGCAACTTTCTAATGGTATTGAAATCGAAAGTATTGTTGATTGGAGTGAGAAGAGGAGGAAATTCCTCACATCCTTGACTAGATTTTGATTTTATATCTGAATTATTTCATAAGATATGCAGCATTGAATAAATAAATTGTCATTATTTTGTGTATGGAATATGGGTTGAAGTACAGTGTACACTCAACAAAAAATTTCCCATTTCTCTTGGGAACTTGACTCATGATATATGATTCCCAACTACCTTGACAAGCCGAAAAGAAAGAGCGTACGGGAAGATCCGAAAATTGTATCAAAAGTTATGAATGAAATTTCGATCCTTGAGGTGTCCTGAAAATCTTTGAGATAGAGCGTTTTACCTGTTCTCAGATTGTAGAGCACAAAATTACGCCTAGTAGGATGTTGAATTATACATTTTTGAATTGTGACAATCGGAAGATATTGTTGATTAAATACTATAAGATTTATCAAAATTGATTTTTCCATGAAATTCTACTCGTTTTGGAAAAACTGTAGGATAGAACTGATTGAAGTTAGAGAGGTCTGAATGATTTCATTTTATTCTGAATTTTATGTACAGTAAAAAAGGAGAGAGACGATTTTTTTTGTCCAATGACTGGATTTGATTGTAATAGCTCAGAACTGGAGAATGAACCAGACATATTAGGTATTTGGGCCACTCTGTACAAGAAAATTTTGCATGCGAAAATTGGTTCTGGACTTCTCTTATGCATACAAACCCTAAAAAATCAGAACTACAATGAATATAAAATATTGCCTCTTTTTCATGTCTAAATTGACTGGACTAATTATAATGTTATAACGTGAGTCACATCTATCTTCTATAGAAGGTGGCGACAGGCGCGGATCGCCCCGATCCCCCCCCCCACCTATTTCACAAGTGGTGTTTGAAAAAACTACAGTTACTATAGTTCAGTCACTATAGACATCAAAAGGGGCTGTGCTTGCATTTTATATTGTAGATCTGAATTCTCAATTTGGATACATGAGAGAAGTCCAATTTTGTCATGCAAGATTTCCTTGTGCAAGATACAGAATGGCCCAAATATACCTAAAATATATGGTTCATTTTCCAGTACACAAAGAAATGGCCAATTGCTATATTCAGATAAATTATAGAAAAATACTTGATCTTGTATTTTAGAACATAATCTCCTCTTTTAGTTGCTGAAAACGATTCATGGGAGAATATGATCCTAGTGTAAGATTAGATTGTTGAAAAAATCATGAAATCATGATTGTGTGCGGCTGTGTGGGCGTTATGCTCATGCATGTTGATGTTACAGATTTTTGAATGTTACAGTAGCGTATTCGAGTTTCAAGTCAATCAGCGTTCGTCCATTTGTAAGATTTTTTATCTTTCCAATCGTGCTTCTAAGCTCGAAAGTGTAGAGAGCTTATATTTCTCAGCGTTCTCCACCGATCCTATTGCATATATCATCATACTCTAAATCCAATTTGTATGTGTGTTTGTGTGTGAATAGGCAGACGTGTGTGAGTATAAATTTAATGTTAGTGAGTGTAGCGAGTTCTACTGTTCTCCGAACTAATAGTTATGAAACATTTCATAACCATATAAAGTAGAATACCCGTTTCCTGATTTTATGATACAATGGTAATTAAAAGATTTACTGTTATCTTCAAGGATTATAAATAGTTCTCCAAACGAAAATTGTATAATAAAGTGATTGACCATGTCACCTCAATTTAATTAATTGATTATAAATAATTTAGTAAATTAGGTGTGAATTAATTAATTTATAATTTAATTAATTGAGCACCTCCGCTCTGTAATTGGCGCTTGTGCGAATGTGCAGGACAAGTTTTGCAGTGAACCATGATAACACGATTACAAACGCATCCACTCCTAGTAGGCCTAGACAATAAAATTTTTAGCACCTGGAATTAGGGATATTTTATTTTTTCAATTATATCACCTTCTGCTTCTCATACTGAGTCTAAAAGAATTGTTTTATCCACCTAATACGAAATTTAAGTTTTATATTGTTTATCGTATTGTATGTTGACATTCCAATCCGCTCTCAACTGCAACGGACAAATAATGAGCTGTCTTTGTTTAAAATGAATGAATTGCCTTTCGTGACAGCTATTCTTTGTAAACTACCTTTGAACAGTTGCTCTAGTGAGCCAGGGTGTCAATTTGTAGATTGTAGATTCCAACCAGTTTGACACACGCACATCTGCCAACGCCCTTCTTGCAGAAAGGTGTTGCTGAAGCCTACGTGAACAATAGTATTTCAAAACATTGTTATTCGAGGAGCTATTCGCAAGTAATTGTCAATAAGGGCCTGTCTATTATAAACTGTAGGATATTGAACAAACTAATAATACGAACCTCTCTATAACAAACCTCCACCTAACGAAATCCTCTACACAACGAATTTTTACCTGGTCCCATGACATTTTAGAGTTTTTGCTGCTTATTTACCTCTATTTAACGAATTTCGGACCTCTCAACAACAAAGTTTTCTCTTGACTTCCACATACAAAGTGCAGTGTGTATAGGAAGCAGACGGTCATTTTCAAGGAATTCTTTAGTTTCAGCAGAAAGGTCAATAGACTTAAAATAATGGCAATTCAGGTAGGAAGAAGATAGGGTGGTAGACAGTCAATAGAGGGTGAAACACATGTCGGAAATTGAATTCCAAGAGCTTGTCATTATTGTAGACCAGGCAGGTGAACGACTGGACTTTCCCATTCTTGCTTTTGTCACACATTCACAATTCTTTGAACTGACTATGATGATGATGATGATGACTGTGACGAACCTGAGGAAAAGAATCCGCCAGATCAAGAAGTTCTAGAGGCTTTCAAAATTATCAGGCGAGGATTAAAACTGAAAAATAGTGTACCAGACATGTCCGACTGTTTGAATAGATGTGAGTCGTTTATCGAACATGATGTTTTATTCAAATGCAAAATCCAACCGATATTACTCACTTTTTCAAATATAAAACAAAAAAAAAGTAGGAAATTTGAGTTATTATAGACTAGTATTTATAGTGTAGTTAACCATATTTTGCGTTCCATCTAATAGTAGTGTAAAAAGTTGAAAAATATTGCTACAGAGTATGTACTTTGATTAAGCTCTACTAATAGTACAAATCAAGCTTTCTGGAAATAAATTGGTGAGTCTACTTATTAGATTCTACAAATATTAAAGAAACATGTTTTTTCAACAGCATACATTTTAAATTTTTTATATTAATATTGGCCTAATAGGTACCCTACCTACGTTTGCGATGATATGTTTTATGTACCATATTCATTTATTTACCGCCGTGATACGATATAAGATCCATAGGATCGTGGCAGTTTTCTTGACAGAACCTCTCAATAACGAATACCTCTCAGCAGCGAATTTTTTCTCGGGATAATCGACTTCGTTATACAGAGGTTCAACTGTATTTTCATTTTCATAGTATTGCTTTTCGTAACATTGAAGGACTGATGAATTTCGAAGTATTTTCTATTCTTGTTGGGAATATAGATGTTATTGTGGAATGTTGAATATTATTGTTTAACTTTGGGCTCATATATTCTATTGGTATTCATTATAAATTAAGCTTAGTAAATATATTTTGTTCATTTATAGTGGTTTTGTATAGACTAATTATTGAACTAGCATGAGTTTTAACTTTTGACTTACTGAAGGACAAAGTCGTTGTCCGTCTGTTTGTATGTTCTACAATAACTTTAGAAAGAATTGATCAATCTTCTCAAATTATGAACACGTATTCTCCAAACCCTTTTACAGGTCAAGTTCGTTGGACAACAAATTGACTCACTCTTTCGTCCTTTTTCAGGATATAAAAATAACATTGAAAGTGCATAAGAAAAAAATTGTTATGATCTATCATTTGGTCAGCTGAAGAATTCTTTGCATGCAATTACTACAGTTTTTCCATTCATTCATTCGTAACATCATCTGAGGTTATTTGGGAGCAAAGTTAGTAGACTGTCTACTAACGTTGATTTGGGAGCTATCACACACGCTGACATATGATTTTAGCTGGTTCTTTATACTTTACAACTTTTGTATCAACAAAATGATATGGGTTGATATAATTATCAATTTGCGGTTTTGGCTATTTATTTTCTCTTGGAACTATGTATCGAAATCATGTATCAAACATTAAAAAAATGATTTTGGATCCATATGAGTGTCAAAGATGTTGAAGCGACAGAGTAATATTTTTAGAGTAATTTTTCATTTCAAATAACATTCCCAATGGAAACTGCTGTCAAATTATTATTGTAAGAGAAATATTTAGCAGCTTTATTAATTTTCATAAACTCTGTATAATCAAAAGTTGAGGGTTTTAAAGATTACAATGCAAAACAGTTCTTGAGCGAGTTCTCTGAACCACGGGGGTCACAAGTTCATACAGATAGAAAAAAGATAAATTCTTTTAACCGTATATTATCATAATATGCTAGAATAGTATCAGTAGTTATTAGTAATTTTTCATATAGTGATAGCTAATAGTAGGTTATAGTAATTGCAAAAATAATAGACTATTTATTATTTGATATAGCCTATTACTAAATAAGTTTCATAGAATGTGTAAATTATTTATTATGCAGATTTTTATATAATTTGCATTCGTCAATTCCATTGAATTAAATTGAATTTTAATTCTGGGATATATTATATCACACACTGTCAACAAATTTATTACTTTATATTTCTTTACTTTGAAATATATTATTGAAAGGAAATAAATTATGGAGGTTTCTGTTTTCTTCGTGATCTATTCATTATTTGAGTTTATGAATTTTGTACTCAGAAATAAATATGGCTGTCTAGCAAGTAGTCAAATAGAAAAAAGCATGAAATATTTTTTTCTGTATACCCAGTTTCCAGTAAGTTACAATTAATCCAGAAGATATAAAGAATAATTTTATTTGACTTTAAAATAAAAATAAATTATGGAGGTTTCTGTTTTCTTCGTGATCTATTCATTATTTGAGTTTATGAATTTTGTACTCAGAAATAAATATGGCTGTCTAGCAAGTAGTCAAATAGAAAAAAGCATGAAATATTTTTTTCTGTATACCCAGTTTCCAGTAAGTTACAATTAATCCAGAAGATATAAAGAATAATTTTATTTGACTTTAATTTTTATTAATGGACTAATCATATGAATAGATGGTATGGTGATTTAATAATAAATTATTTGATTTGAAGTTTCACTTTGAATTGAAAAAAAAAGTATAACAATAATTGATGGAGCCTCAATTTAATCATTGATAAAAATTATTCTGGAAGGATCTCATTATCAGATTATTTGTCAATGTGTAATAGAATCGACTCATTCATTTATTTATTTATGCATTCATAGAAATAAAATAATTCCAAACTTATTATGAATTACCTATATTGGAAAAGGAACAACAGCTTTTATGTTGATATCAGCAGCATGAGATAATACTGAGAGGGAAATTATGGAGTACTGTAGTATCACACAGAAAATATTATTTTCCTTTCTCCTCTCTGAGAAGTTACTGTACTAGTGTGTGCTTCATAAAATTGAAAAGACAGCAGAGCAGAGCAAGCCGATCATCTACTAGTAATATTGGATAATTGCCAATCGTGACTTGTTTTTATTTTGTTGAATGTGGATGTGGAATGACAATAGCGGAGCAAGGGGAGGAGGTGACAGAGTACTACAACTGTTGGTGGGGGATTTCTGAATTAGCGGGGAAGGCCTGTCGATGGTACTGATCTCTCGTAGCGAGTTGAAGAACTAACTGTTAGTCACCCACTTTACCCCCCTCCACACTCACTCAACACTGCTGGTCACCCATTTAGCGAAACACTAGATGAGTTCTCTGATCCCTTCTCTGTGCACCAGCTGACAAGAAATTATTTATTTTGAGCTCCGCCGGCCTGCACGATATTCGGAGTTCCGCCTGTCAACATATTCGGAGTTCCATAATAGTTATATTTCCAATTCCAGCTAGCTGCAAGATATTTTGAGCACCAGATATTCCCAATTCATGCGACCCAATCCGTCAAAGTAGATTTCACACTTATTATTAATAATATAAGAGTTTGATAATATATGATCCTAGTTTCTTATTAATGCTTGAAATGAGTTCAAATATCACGTTAATATCAGAATCAAAGCAGTATTTTCATATAAATATTACCAGTGCCTACTAAAGTTCTACATGGCCAGAACATACAGCCGATCAGCTGTTCAAAAGCGTACACTTCAACCCGGGTTTACATTGAAATCCCTATGTCGAGTGGAATTTTTCATGAATAAACGCTAATAATTCAACTGATAACTACTTTTTCGAAAAAAGGGTTCTTATTTTATTTTACCAATACAATTTTTGTCCTTCATCATGAATTTCAAGGGTAGTAATCATTGAGTTCTCTTAAAGCCTTGTACACACGTCCGTACAGATTCGCGCGAACAATCATATGTACATATGCCTCAACATTCACTGTACGTCCTTGTGGACGCGATCCACGTATGCCTCGGCATTCAAAAAGCTATCTGATTTGCAGACGACACGAAGACATGGTAGATGTAGATTTTCCACAACATGACTACAATGGCGTCATTCCATCATTGAAGATAGTTATCACAAATTGCAGCAGTATCATTTTATTTCAATGACTTATATAATAAAATCAAAAATAAAACTTGACAAACGATGTTGGTGGGTTGAACGATTGTAGGTTGAAGTAAGGAAATAAATTGCTACATGACATAAGATTGATGATTCAAACTTTATTAGGTTGTCAAAACATCATTTTGTTAATATACTGAATCTAATTCAACTAGTTATCTAAACAATAATGATATCATCATGAGGGAAGCAATAACTCCACAAGAACGATTGGCTCTAACTTTGAGATTCTTGGCATTAGGGGATTCATTTGTTGGTTCCCAATATCTATTCTGAATCTCAAAAAAAGAAAATTTCTACAATAATTCCAGAAGTTTTGATGACCTAATCAAAGCACTTAACACTGTCTCAAAAAATTGACAGTCTTCTTTGAGGAAATTAGCAATAAATTTAATCAAATACTGAGTTGCTGCTCATTTTGAACTAACTCTGCTCATACACATGACAAAACAAGATTCTCCAAAAGATTAGCTTCAAGATTTACCTTTAAGGGAATACACTAGTTCAAAGTTTGAATAAATCTCTCTATGGATAGCCTAGCTATCTAAAACGAATAATATCATATTGAAGATTACAATTTTAATTAACAACTCTGATTGATAACATGAAACAAACACAAGATGATTTGATAGCCACAGTAAAATAATATTTGAGCTATACTTTCTTGTAGGAACCCTGTAGAGAAGCTTTTTTCACTTAAATTATGCAGTTCTAAATTTGTTAATCATGATACAGATTATATACTCCATGCATGTTTCTATTTAAATATTTGACAATCCACATATCCTACAAAATTACAAAAATCCTACAATTTATGATTAGTTATCCAATTCAACTAGTTATCCAAACAAATGATACCATCATGAGGGAAGCAATAACTTTACAAGAACGATTGGCCCTAACTTAGAGATTCTTGGTATTAGGCGATTCATTTTTGTTGGTTTCCAATATCTATTCTGAATATCAGAAAAAGAAAATTTTCAATTCCAGAAGTTTTGATGACCTAATCAAAGCACTTAACACTGTCCCACAAAATTGACAGTCTTCTTTCACGAAATTAGCCATGAATTGAATCAAATACTAAATTGCTGCCCATTTTAAACTAACTCTGCTCATATACATTACAAAACAAGATTCTCCAAAAGATTAGCTCCAAGATTTACCTTTAAGGAATACTAGTTCATAGTTTGAATAAATCTCTCTCTCTAGATAGCCTAGCTATCTGAAAAGTATGATATCATATTGAAGATTACAATTTTAATTACCAACTCTGATTGATAACATGAAACAAACACAAGATGATTTGATAGCCACAGTAAAATAATATTTGAGCTATACTTTCTTGTAGGAACCCTGTAGAGAAGCTTTTTTCACTTAAATTATGCAGTTCTAAATTTGTTAATCCTGATACAGATTATATACTCCATGCATGTTTCTATTTAAATATTTGACAATCCACATATCCTACAAAATTACAAGAATCCTACAATTTACGATTAGTTATTGGATCACAATTTGATTTGTCAATTTGTCATTGAGAGAACTCAATTTGATTAGGTTATGACGCCTTCAATGTTTACGTTTTGCCTCACCCGTATGGCAAAATCGCGTCCACACGTACATTCAATGCTCGCCCGAGGCGCCTTTGAGCACGCCAAAATACCGACAGGGTTCCGGTTCGCCCACATGCCTCAGCGAACAGTGTCCACACGTGCGAATGCAAGCCCATACACGTATGCTCACCCGAGGCAAACGTACGTGTGTACACCGTTTAATATTCTTAGTTATTGGTTAACCAGTTTGTAGGTTAGCCTTGTTTTAAATTAGCTTTTTCAAATTCAAACACGTATTTCAATTATTGTCAAAAAATATAGTGTAAAGTTGAGTTGCTTGAGCTTTGAATTAGGTCTACCTATTGTTTTTTTTTCAATTTTGATTACAGTATTGCTCAATTTCTACAAGAGGAATTACAATCACGGCTTTTGTAGTATGCTAATATTTATAGAGCAGCTTCTCTTTGTCTCAGAAACAGAGTAACGGCCAGCAACAATCACAGTTATAACATAGTTATTCAAAAGTATTCTTTGAGTATCTACAGTGAGGTCCACGTTATAATAGTAGTGTACGATTTGCAATGGTGTTGCTATCCTTGTCTATCGTTCAACAAATGTGAAAGAGTTAGGGGTAAGTTTTTATTGAGGTTATATTTAATAATGTTTTATTAGGATAGGTTGGGTTTTTGCTTTAAATTGCAATATGGCTGAGCGGATTGATGCTGCCTTCGAGGATGGTGAGTCTCTTGCTCTTGCTCTTTGTGATCTGAGCCGAGCCTTTGACTGCGTGGACCATGGCATTCTTCTTAGAAAGCTGAGGTTTCATGGTCTTAGAGACTCTGCCCTTTCCATCTTGGGCTCTTACCTTTCTGGGAGGGCTCAGCTTGTCTCCCTCAGTGGTGCTGACTCCCAGACACTTCCGGTAACTTTTGGTGTTCGTCAGGGATTGGTGCTGGGGCCTACACTGTTCCTTGTCATGATAAATGACCTTGACGACCACGGTTCCTCTCTGATGCTCGCAGATGATGCATCTCTACTGTCATTGGGTGCTGAGCCTGAGCAGGATTTGGAGGCATCAGCCGAGCATCTTCAGTCTGCCACTTCATGGTTCCTGGCTAATTGATTCCAGCTGAATGAAGACAAGACCCAAAGGATCATCTGCAGCTTGTCACGTGAGCCACGTGATCCTCAGAATCCAGTGAAGCTGCTGGGTTTTGTCTTGGACAGCAAACTCAGCTGGAACAGTCATATACAGCAAGTAACCAGTCGACTCTCCCGCATTTGCTTTCTGCTGCTCAAGATGAGGGGCCTGGTGACTGAGAAGTACCTGATAATGATGTATCATGCGCTCTTCCATTGCCACATTACCTATGGCTTGCTTCTGTGGGGTCATTCAGCGGGGGCTGCTGATGTGCTGAGACTGCAAAAGAGGGCTATAAGAATTATAACAGGCAGGGATCATCTTGCCCACTGCTAGCCCATCTTTGCTCGCCTTGGTGTACTGTCTGTCTTCAGCCATTACATCCTCCTGTGCTTGGTGTATGTCAAGAAGATACAGCATACTCTAGCTGCCTGTAGTGACATCCACCGCCACAACACCAGGTGCAGTGAGCTGTTGGATATCCCCAGGAGACGCCTCCACCGATCACAGGCCAGTTACAGGATTTCAGCCCTGAAATTCTACAACAAGCTGCCTAATAGTGTGAAGCAATTGGAAGAGGCCGCCTTCAGGAGAACCGTCCGGAAGCTACTGTGTGCAAAGGCATACTGCAGTGTGAACGAGTTTTTGAGTGATAATTTGAATTTTTATTGAGAGCGTGAGCACTGGATCACTGCCATCTGAACTGTTACAGTTTTTTTTTCATGTGTTTGTACGTGTTTTGATTTTTTGATGCCATCGATCCCACAATTGTGGGTAATGGATGAAGCTGAAGGTATTAAGGTATTAAGGTATGCTAGAAGGGGCTAGGGTCTAGGTAGAGTTATGTTTTTGATGTTTCAAAGGTAAAAGGATAGGTTAGGGGATTAGGATTTTTTAAACCACATGTTTGTGAACATGTTCATGAAATGAACCACATGTTTGTGAACATGTTCATGAAATGAACCACATGTTTATATTTTGTTCTAAAGATGACGAATAAATCTGAAGTATTAAATATGAAAGGGTTGGAGGTTGGGTTTTATTTAGGTTATATTATGGGTTTTATTTAGGTTATATGAAAGGGTTGGAGGTTGGGTTTTATTTAGGTTATATTTAATAATGTGTTATTAGGATAGGTTAGGTTTTTGCTTTGAAATTGCAATATGCTAGAAGGAGCTAGGGTGCAGTTAGAGTTATGTTTTTTGATGCTTCAAATGTGAAAGGATAGGTTAGGGGGTTAGGATTTTGCTTTGAAATCTAAATTATTAAATGTGAAGGGGTTAGGGGTTAGGTTTTTTTGGATTATATTTAATAATGTTCCATAAGGTTAGGTTAGGTTATTGCTTTAAAATTGCAATATGCTAGAAAGGGATAGGGTCCAGGTAGTATTATGCTTTTTGATATTTCAAAGGTGAAAAGATAGGTTTGGATTTTGCTTTGAAATTGCAATATGCTGGAAGGAATTAGAGGTTTTTCAAATAGTTATGTTTATTGATGTTTTAAATGTAAAAGGGGAGGTTGAGGGTTCGGTTTTTGTTTTGAAATGACAATATACTGACTTAGTTATAGTGTTTTTTAACATCAGTTAAATAACAACTGTTATATTTTATTAATTATATTTTTCAAAAGTACTCTTCCTTTTATAAAATAAAATGATAATATATTGATTATTATATTGAATTTAATGATAAATCATCATTGAATAATAATATCTTCATCAAATAGAATGACGATTGGCTCCAGTTACAGTGCTCGGCAGTGAACTCTATACTAACTGGAACGGGCTGTCCAATGCTAAGCTACAGCCAAAAGTGTGTAAGGCGGAGTGAGTGAGACAGGCCTACCTTGTGGGATTCCCTTCTCTCTCGTACTAATACATTAAAGCAGGTTGTTGCAGCTCTTGAGCTTGAGTACGATTATTAATTTTTAAAGTTGAAAAACGGATTTGAATTAATATTAGGGCTATCAGTATTAGATCACAACCTTTTCTCTTAAATATTGTGATGTTTTTGGCGTAAAATGCGTAGAATTGAATAAAAATACGACCGTGAAATGGTGATGTATTGTGTTGCATTTGGATGCAAGAATGGGCATGTTAAAGGAAATAAAATACCATTTCACAGTTGAGTCAAAAATTTTTAGTCTATTAATTAATTCGAAGAAACCTTTTTGCTTTACATAGATTTTTAATATTTTTTTCTATATTGTTCAGTTTATTTGACCAAAAATAAAACAACAAATTTGGTTATATTCCTAGTATACGGTGATAGTTTCTATGCTAATTGAAAATTTAGACCTACTTTATAGCATCTAAAATAAAGAAACATAGTTGAAGAACAAATTAATCCTTATTCAAAAAAGAATAAATACAAATGATTAATAATTCTGTGTTATCATGAGATGACATAATTTATTTTAAGTACCTACTTTCATTTTGAAAAATATGATATTGCTATCAGCTGAATTGTGATTGATTTTTGAAACCTTTCCGTTTCAAATAAAATCGTTCAATTTACAATATTATAGTTATTTAGCATATTTTACTGTTTGCTTATCATATGGTCATAATTATAATACAATTAATATAAATGTTTCTTCTTAGATTTCTTTGCATCATTTCTGAAACTCCCACACTTATATGATTTGAAATGTTATTAGAATGCCTATAGTGAGGTCCAAGTTATAATGGCAGTGGATGAAGGTAGAAGAATAGTGATACCGATTCTCTACATTGATTAATTATATTTCTATACTGTCAAAAACATAATTGATATCGTTGAGGACCTAGAGAAGGATAGTACCACTGGCTTTGTTGGAAGATAGACAAGCAAAGCAAAACCAAAGTTGATCAAATACTGTCATTATAACGTGGATCTCACTGTAGTATATTGCTATCATTACATATTCCATAATCCTGTGTTATTGAATCATCATGAGTCCACATAATTCATTTTATTTACCTACTTTTATCGTAAAAATATGATATTGTTATCAGCTGAGTTGTAATTAATTTTTGCAATCTTTTAATTATTTCAAATTGTTCATTTTACTCTGGTAATTATGTAGCATATTTTACTGTTTGCTTATCATAGTCATATAATATAATAAAATGTTCCTTCGTTATTTGCTTCATTTCTGAAACTCCTACTCTTACATGATTTGAAATTACACCAACGCACACCTACATAATTCTACATTCATAGCCTGCTGTAAGTAGGCCTATATTATTAAATTGAGATATTTCCTTAAACAATAAATCATAAATCTTCCATTAACAATAACAATAAATCATATAACCCAAAAAAACAATAGTATATCCTATCAAAATAAACATAAGACTGTGTTTAATAAGAATAGCTGTGTGACTTAAGAATTGATGATTTTATTGTGAAGGTGATTGGGGTGTATAGATCACCAAGTAATCAAAATATTGATAATTTTCTTAATAGTCTGAGTAATGAAATCAGTGAAATTCCTAATGGAATAAATGTATGTGTGGCGGGAGACATGAGTATAAATACACATTCAACTAGTGTTCCTGTTCAAGATTATTTGCATATTTTCAATAGTAATAGCTATAAGTCTTACATAACTGGTGACACCAGAGTAACAACCACAACAAATTCTTGCATTGACCACATTTTTTATAAAAATTCAGGCAACCATTCTATGTCCATTAAAGGAGCTATATTTAGGACAACCATAACTGACCACTACGCGGTTGTACTGAACTTGGTGAAGGTTCCTATCAATAAGGATAATAGAAACGTATTGTTAAACACATTAACTAGAACCAACTATCATGCACTATTGGAACGCATAAGGAATGAGGATTGGGAAGAAATCTATACCGTGAATGGAAGCATTGACACTATTATGGATAAATTTGTCGATTGTTTGACCAGTCTCATCAATCAATGCAAGAAGGTAAAAGTGATACCTAACAGACTTCGTCCCCTGAAGCCCTGGATATCTGAAGGCATCATAAGATCAATAATCACGCGGGACAAAATGCATTCTAGACTCAGAAGAGATCCTAATAACAATATCTTAAAGAATGAATATAAGGCTTATCGTAATGGTTTGAATAAGATCATAAATCATGCAAAGGAAGTCTACTATAAAGGGAAAATTGAAAATTGTAATAACAACAGCATGAAGTTGTGGAAGTGCATAAACGAAGTTATAGGTGAGGCCAGTATCAAGGAAAAGAGTACTGAACTTGATGCTCACTCCCTCAACAATTATTTCACAAATGTGGGTAAATTACAAGCTCAAACTATCAATATCCCTGATAATACTGGTGATCGATTTCCTGCAATACAGATCGATAACACGTTTTTTATGAGACCAACTTGCCCAGTTGAAGTTGAGGCAACTATTAAAAATCTAAAGAACAACTGCAGTCCTGGTATTGATGGTCTAGGTAATATTACGCTCAAGAAAATAGCCAATTTTATATCTCAACCTCTCGCTTTCATTTTTAATAGATGCTTTGAGGAGGGATATTTTCCCGAGCACCTCAAATCAGCCAAAATAAAACTTCTATTCAAACAAGGTGACCCGACTAATCCCTGTAATTATAGACCAATTAGTCTTATCAGCAACCTTGCTAAAATAATGGGGAAACTAATAAAGTCAAGAGTTGTTTCTTTCTTGAATCTTAATAAAATAATCAACAAGAACCAATTCGGTTTCCAAAATGGTAAAAGTACATCTGACGCTCTAATAAAATTCATCAATACTTTATCTGATAAAATAAACTCCAATAAAAAAACTATTGCGGTCTTCCTGGATATACGCAAAGCTTTTGATACAATACCTCATAATACTTTGTTCAATAAACTGGAGTCCTATGGTCTCAGAGGAGTCTCGCTTAAATTGTTCAAAAGCTATTTGAGTAATAGAACCCAGTCCCTAACCATAAATGATCAATCTAGTGTAACTAACTTAACTTCTTATGGTCTTCCTCAAGGTACTGTACTTTCTCCCATCCTTTTCATACTCTATGTAAATGACTTTTTAAATTTAAGACTTCTAAACCCAACTGTGATATCCATTGCAGATGATACTGCAGCTATTTTTCACGGTAATTCATGTAATGAAGTTCATACTTAGCTGAAAATAATATGCTTTTAATTAAGAAGTGGTTAGATAAGGATACCAAGTTTAAATATTGAAAAAAACTATTACATAACTTTCTGTGCAAATAGAGTAGGGCAGCCTAACGAGAATCAAGATTTGAGACTCCATTCTCAGTGCAATTTAAACTTGGGTAATAATTGTGATTGTCCCACCATTAAAAAAGTCAATAATACTAAGTATTTGGGAATTATAATTGATGGAAACCTTAAATGGGATGTTCATATTAAATACATATGTAGAAAAATTAGATATTTATCTTTTAAATTTTATCAAGTTAACAGATTTCTTAATAAGAACCACCTGAAAATGATGTATCATGCTCTAGTCGAGTCAATTTTGCAGTATGGCATAGTTGTTTGGGGAGGCTGTTTCAACTGTCATATTGCTGAATTATTTGTAGCACAAAAACTGATAATTAAAACTATATTAAGCAAACCCAGGCTCTATCCAACGGATATGGTTTTTAGTGATTTTGAGGTCATGACTATACGTCAATTATACATAAAAACCATAATTGAGTACTTAATAAAATATAGATCCGATTTTCCTCTCACAATAAACTCTACTCTTAATTATTATAATCTAAGGGCCACTGCTAACAAATATGTTATCTATAACACTGATATTGAATGTATAAGGAGGCAATTAATTTACATAGGTACTAAAATAATAAACCTCATTCCAAATCACTTTCTCATGGACAATAAGATCAGTGGAAAAATTAAACAGGATATAAAAAACTGGACATACAGTAATTTCTTCTTCCATTTAGATATATGACTCGAGATTTCTGCTCCAGCATTGTTTTTTCATCAGTTTTTTTCTTTTTTCAGTGGACTCGCTTACCTTTATTTTGAGTACCTATTCCTCTGTTTTCTTCCTTCCCCCCATTTCTCCCTTCCTTTTTTTCCTCATTACTTCTCTTCTCTTCTTTGCCTGCCTATTACATGGGAAACCATAGTTGGCTAGGTACCTTCCTCTCTCTTTTTTTCTCTTCTCCAACACACCCAAACACTAAGCCCATTGTTTTTTTATATTTGTAACATTTTATTGTGTTTTATTTGTTTCTTAAATCTTTGTAATTTTGTTTTGTCTTGTTTTGTGTGTTTTTAATAAATTGAAATTGAAATAGTTTCAATTAAACACAGCCCTCCTTTGGACTGTGTACAAACAAAATTCGGGATTTGAATAATAAGGACTATGAGCCTTTTTTTTCATTCCCAATCATTTCATGACAGTTTATATTTGTCCTTGTTAAATAAATAAAAATCAATAAATGATACGCTTCTCTCAAATCTGGCCCAAAGTTATTCACTTGCTTGTGAAAAATTGACAATACTAAAACTATTGCAGTCACAAATGAAAAAAATCTTTTCTTCATTCATATTCAACCTATTTCATTATTTTTGCTCTCAAAAAGTTAACAATGAACTGCTTAATAAAGGAAAAATAACGCTTCCATGGAATAAGTCAAACAATATAGAAATAAAATAGAAATTGAAACTGTGCAATGCATTTTTCCATAAGAGCCAATGTGTTACAAAATGACGAATCCCACAGCAATGCGGGTTGCCTATCTTTACCAGCTGCCTTTTTTCTTTGTGTTGCTAGTCCATTCCAGTTAGTATAGAGTTCAGTGGTGCTCGGTAGCCATCATTACAAAGAACCACAGAGAAGGGATCAGAGGGAACATTCTTACCGACTATTGTTTCGCCTAATGTGTAGTATCACTTATACCGGTAGAAAGCGCTTGTATACGCAAATGACGATTTCTGTTTGAGCTTGATTAGTACTGTTGTAGGGGGACGTAGTGGGGAGTCATTGGCATCCTACACTTCCCTCTCCAACAAACCAGTTCACACCACTCTCTCCCCCCAACAAAACAACTGCTGACAGGATTTATGGCTTGAGGCATAGACATTCATTTTTCTTATTCTAATCACTTGCTACTCTCAACTCTCCAGATTGCATGAACGCTGCGTCTCCAGTGACAAAGAGGATTAATTTTTATTTCTAATCAACAAGAACTAGAAAACAATAAGTGAATGAGTAGCCAGATAAACTGTTGTCCATTATAAAAATGTAATATAATCCAAACTTTATTACATTATGTACTTCAATTCAATAATTGAAAAAACTTAAATCAATCTAATTTAATCCATAATATTGCGATTTTGAACTTAAAAATTGAGAAAGAGCATGGAATAATTTTAATCATGACATGTTCTTGAGGTGCTGTGTAATGCAGCATTATATTTCTCTATTATTGTTCTAAAATGATTTTAATAAATGATGTCAAAACTGCTCATTAACAATAATATTGTTCCAGTTACTTTTTTTCATTGAATAGCCAAAGATTGTTAACCTTAATAATATTATTTCAGTTGCTTTTTGTTTTCATTGAATAGCCAATGGTTGTCAACCTTTTTCATGGACTGTACCCATAGTGGAAAGTTCTAATTTTGCATATGAACTAAATGCTGTTAAGCTAGCCGTCTAGCGGGAGATTGGGGAAGAGGGAGTAATTTGAAAATTCAATGAATTTCTCTCATTATAAACTTATAAGAGTTATAATCTTCTTAGCATTCAGTAAAATAAAATCCAGTTTCATTGTATATTATAAGGAGGAAATTGATTGATACTCTTTAAAAAGATTTACCTACCCCTGTTATTATGTATGTGTATTTTTGTCGTAAATGTATTTCCTTTGCTTGATATAATACAAAATTATAAGTAGAGCAATAAAGAGCAAAACTAAAATCGTAAATCGATTTTGAAATAATCTTCATGACCTTTTAGAAGAAACTTTGTGGCTGAATCTGCTAATCAATTCCGACCGTGTTGATAAACTTGAAACGCAAAAAATGCTGTTGATTTTATCATTTTTATTCATAGTTCACTTGGACGCACGGTACGATTCAATCACTTGAAAATATCAAGAGATTGAAGATATTCTCCTCATATTCACGATCTCGGTAGTTCTAAGATGGAAAACAGTAGTTGAAGATGAATAATTAAGGTA